>NC_079333.1:110468630-110691130 GCF_029582105.1 Oenanthe melanoleuca | reverse complement strand
ACAGACATGGAATGGGCTGGGAAACCCCCAGGGGCTGACAGGGTCACTGTCACCATGTCACTGCCACAAACAGCCCCTGGCCATTCCTGCAGGGCCCCACCTGCTGCTGGGCTGGGATCCCAAAAACGGGGATGCACACAAAGCCGGGCTCACAGAACCATGTAATCATGGAATGGACCCCAAAAATCACCCAGAGCCACCCCAGCCATGGCAGGGACACCTCCCACTGTCCCATTGCTCCAGCCCCAGTGTCCAGCCTGGAACTGAACATTCCAGGGGTCCAGGGGCAGCCACAGCTGCTCTGGGAATCCATCCCAGAGAACAATTCCTGCCCAAAATCCCATCAAATCCTACTTGGGAGCCATTCCCTGTGTGCTGTTCCTCCAATTCCTGATGGAAAGTCCCTCTCCATGTTCCCTGCAGCCCCTTCAGACCCTGGATTTTGCTGTGAGGTCTCCACACAACCTCCTCTCCTCCAGAACATTCCCAGCTCTCCCAGCTTCCCACAGCTCCAGTCCCCTCAGGAGCTTCGTGGCCTCCTCTGGATTTGCTCCACATCCTTCTCCTGATGGGTTGTTCCCTCTATTCCAGGTGGGATCTCAGGAGGGCAGAGCAGAGGGGCAGAACCAGGACACAGGAAAATCCTCAAACTCCTCAAGTTTTTACCAGGCAGATCCTGCCCCCATGGAAAGCCCAAGGAGCAGATAAGGACATTTCTGGAGATGGAAAAGGCAAAATCTGCCCCCCCTGTCAGGAACCTCCTGCACTTCAGACATTTCCCTGCTGTCTCCACCAAGCTGAAACTAATGAGCTGCACATTCCAGCTCCTTCCCAGCCCCAGCCTTGCCTCCTGGGATGACTCAGAAGTGCCAGGTGCAGCTTCAAAGCAACCACCAGGGCTGGTTGTTGTGATAGGAGCTCCAGATGAGATCCTGAGGATACACAAATTAACAAGAGAACAGCAGATGATGAAGATGTGGATGTGCTGCCTGGGAGAAATTGCTGGAAAAACCACCCAGCTTCAGAGCTGGAGAAGGATTTCCATGGGCTGGAGTTTCCTAATAGGCAGGGAAAACTTCTTTCCCATCTCATGGACATCTGTCCAACAAAATGGGAAATGTTTTTAGGGCCCCTGCCAAATTTAGCTGCTGTTTGCCCCTGCCTGGCCTCCCCAGCACTCCAGAGGTCAGATCAGAAATGTTCTCACAGCACCACAAGTGGATCCTCCCTGTCCAGGATGATCCCAGGAAAACCCTGCCTACGTGCTGGATGCCACAACCCCTGTGCAGTGCTAAATTTGTCCAGGGCTCCACATCTGGGAGATGTTCACAGGCTCAGAAAGCAGAGGGAGGAGCTGCCCCCAGCCATCCCTGCTCTGGGTGCTTGCCAGGAGAGCAGCCCCGGGTGGGTGAGCACACAAAAAGTGAAATTCCAGCCCAAAGGTGAAATCCCAGCCCAAATCTGCCTCTGGAAAAATCGTCACCATCTCCTGCAGCTGCTGATGCTCCAGGGGGAGAGGAAGCAGTGGGGCTCTGGAGCCCAGAAATGTGGGGACAGTCCCTGCAGGAGGTGGGCACCCATCCCACACCCTGGGGACACCCTGGCAAAGCCCAGGGAGAATTCCCAATCAGCCCTTTGGGAAATAATCCTGGCTCATCATTCAGGAGTTCTGGGAAAATCCAGTTTGGTGGGGATGGGGATCTTTTCTCATCTTTCCAGATGTTTCTGGGATATTTTTGTGGGGATTTGCTTTTCAGTAATTCATGTAAGAATCAGAAAAATCTCAGAATATGATACTGGGGTGCAAAAAATCTCAGCCAGTGGTGCCTCACCCACCCTGAGCCCAGCTTCAAGACACACTCAGACCTGAATTAGAGCTGTATGTAAGGGTGGCAGAGCAGGTCAGGATTGCTCAAGTCAGTTCCAAATCATGCTCCATCCTCTTTCCAGAAGCATCTTCCAGACAGAAATGTCCCATCTTCTCTGGGGGTCTCTGCTGAGGGAATGTTGTGGTGCTGAGCTCATTCCCATGGACAGACCCTGACTGTCCTTGGGGGTTTGGAGACTGAAAGGATCTGATGAGTCAGGGTTAATTGTACTTCAAGGCACCCCCTAACCCTGGCTGAGGGCTGGTTTTGCCTTCCTATATCATGGAATTCCAGAATGTTGGTGTTGGAAGGGATTTTAAGGATCATCCCATCCCAATCCCATCCATGGCAGGGACACCTCCCACTGTCCCAGGCTGCTCCAGCCCCAGTGTCCAACCTGGAACTGAACATTCCAGGGATCCAGGGACAGCCACAGCTGCTCTGGGAATCCATCCCAGCCCCTCATCACCATCACAGGGAACAATTCCTTCCTAATATCCAATATAAACCTTTCTTCTGGCAGTGGGAGCCATTCCCTGTGTCCTGTCCCTCCATTCCCTGTGTCCTGTCCCTCCATTCCCTGTGTCTGTCCCTCCATTCCTGTGTCCTGTCCCCTCCATTCCCTGTGTCCTGTCCCTCCATTCCCTGTGTCTGTCCCTCCATTCCCTGTGTCTGTCCCTCCATTCCCTGTGTCCTGTCCCTCCATTCCCTGTGTCCTGTCCCTCCATTCCCTGTGTCCTGTCCCTCCATTCCCTGTGTCTGTCCCTCCATTCCCTGTGCCTGTCCCTCCATTCCCTGTGTCCTGTCCCTCCATTCCCTGTGTCCTGTCCCTCCATTCCCTGTGTCCTGTCCCTCCATTCCCTGTGTCCTGTCCCTCCATTCCCTGTGTCCTGTCCCTCCACTCCCTGTGTCTGTCCCTCCATTCCCTGTGTCTGTCCCTCCATTCCCTGTGTCCTGTCCCTCCAGCCCTTGGCAATTGTCTCTCTCCATGTTTCCTGCAGCTCCTTCAGGCCCTGCAAGGCCACCCTGAGCTCAGCCCAAAGCTTCTCCTGTGCAGGTGAACAATCCCAGCTGTGCCAGCCTTTCCTCCCAGCAGAGCTGCTCCATCCCTCTGCTCATCCTGCTGCTCCTCTGGGCTCCCTGCAGCAATTCATAGAATATCCCAGCTCCCAGTGAAAGCAAAGGAAAATTGCTGAATTTGAAGTCTCAATTCCAGAGCAGGCAGGGACTGATCCAAAGAGGATTAAAGGTGAACAGGCTGGAGGGGTTTGTTCTTTGAAACAAGTGGTTCTAAGAACATTGGGAGTTGACCCTTAATTTGTTCCATTTTTACATTAAGCTGAGAAAAGTAAATGGATTTTCCAATCCAATAATATTTATTTTGTTCTGGCCTGTTATAACGAGCTTGTGCTGCCCTGAAGGCAGCTCTGCATCCAGGGACTCCATTTCAGAGCTGCTGGTTTCCAGGAGAGAAGAGGGAAAAGACTGATGTTTTGTAGCTCATGGCAGAATTGTCCCTGAGATCCCTTCTCCTCCAAGGAAAGGAACCTTCTGGCTGTCAGCAAAGTGGGTGGAAAAATAACATTTTAACATGCACCAAACCTTTTGGTGATTGTAAAAAAACAAAACAAACAAAAAACAAAAAACAAAAACAAACAAAAAAAAAAAAAACCAAAAAAAACCAAAACCAAAACAAAACAAAAAAAAAACATTCCCAGAGTTTGGGATGTCTGAGCACACAGGGAGATCACAGCATAAACAAGGAATTCCATGGAGTGTTTGCACCTCTGTTCCTTGGGAAGGTGAATTCCCCAAGGCTGATCAAACATGGAACTGCTCCTGTGACCTGACAGCACTCAGGGAGCAGCTGGAGCTGGGCCAGGAGGGATTCAGGGTGGATTTTAGGGCAAGGTTCTTCCCCCAGAGGGTGCTGGGCAGGGAATGGGCACGGCCCCAAGGCTGACAGAGCTCCAGGAGCTGCCAGGGATGCCCAAGCTGGGATTTTGGGGGGTCTGGGCTGGGCAGGGTGGGGCTGGATGATCCCTGTGGGTTTATTCCAGCCCAGGATATTCCATAATTCTGTGATTCTCTGAACCAGCTCAAAGCTGAGCATGCAGGAGAGTGGGGAAGCAGAAATTCCCCATTTTGGGGAATTTTTTTTTTCCTGGTGCTACTCCCAAGACTGGCAGAGCAGGACCACCCCAATTCCTGGAACCCAGAGAACATCCCAGCCTGGGCTGGGACAATCCCAACATCCCCCAGCATCACCCACCCCGTGCTCCTTCATCCAGGGACACATTCCTGAGGGTTTGTCCAACTCCTGCCTCGCTGGGATCCCTGCACACACCACAGACCCAGGAGCATCATCCCACTCCCATTCCAGGAGAACCAGCTGGAAATTCCTCCATGTTCCCATGCTGAGACTGGGAATTCCCACTGAGAGCACATCAGGCACTCCCTGTTATAAGTACATATTATATTAGGGGTTTTTCAGAAATATTAAAATGAATGCTATATGTATAATGTTGGAAAACTTTGCTGTATGAATAAAGAAAATAAATAAATAAATAAATAAATAAATAAATAAATAAATAAAAAAAATATAATAGATATAATATATATATTATATTCAATATTATATATAATATATAATATATATAATATATAATATATTATATATATTATATATATTCTATATAATATATATTATATATATATATAAATATAGAATATAATAATATATTTTAGTTCTGCTATTAACAGAACTTAGAAACTGTAGTGTGATAAATATTTTTTTTTTTTTAATTTTTTTTTTGTTGGACTGTAACATGGTGGTGTAAAAAGCTTTTGTTGATGTAATTAACTCAGAGAATGGTAAAAAGGTAATCAGGAAGTTCTTTACATTCCTGGATTATCGGACACCAGAACTCCAGGGAAGGAATTTATTGATCAGGGAGTGTGCAACAGGATGAAACCACAATGAAAAGAAAATTAAATTTAAAAATTGATTTAAAGTTTTGGGTGGGGAGGAGGTGATTTTGGATAACACATGAAGATCTATGAATATGCAACAAGTTGATGCATTTAACAAAGTGTTTTCTGAGTTAGGGTGTGCTCTTGGCTGAATACCCAACACTTGGCCATATTAACCCTTTGCTCTATTGACTTTGCCTCCTATTTGTCTTTTTTTTATTAAACCTTTTAAAATTACCAGGAAAGTGAACCTCATTTTTCACACCTGGGAGGAACAAGGATTAGGAAGAAGTCAGAAGTTCCCAAGCAGGACACTGAGCTGAGTCTGAGCTCTCACCCTCACTCTGCCCTTCTCATTCCCAATTTTTCCTCCATCCTAATTCCCACATGGCCACAGGGTTCCCTTTCCACACCTGCACTTCCCAATCCCTCAGGCAGATGGACAAAACCTTGGGAATTGCTGTTCCCCCACATTCCTGATTCCACACACCTGGGAAGGCCTCTCTTCCCATCTGTACTGGTTTGAAAGCAAAACCAGTGAGAGACTCCAAGTCAGAAATACAATTTAATAGGAAAAAAAGAGAAAAATAAAATACATGCAATAGTATGAAAGAAAAGCCACTGCCAGAGTCAGAATAGAACCTGACACCCCCTAGTCAGGGTGGGGGCAGCAGTCCAGGTGAAGTGATCTTGTTGAGGCAGTGATCCTGTAGGAAGGTCTGGCAGCTCTTGTCCTCTGGAATCCAGTGGGAAGAAGGTTCCTTGGTGTCCCAAATGTCAGTTTTTATCTGGGTAGGAAAGGCTTGGCTCCTCCCCTGGCTGGAGCATCTCCCATGGGATGATGGAATTTTATCAGTCATGCCCTGGGACTCAGTGGCCATGAACAGGAGATATCTCCTGGAGGGAGGATGGGCTGTGGGAAGATAAAGATGATTGCCCAGCTGGTTTAAAGATGCCCATGGGCAGATAATGTGTGCCAGGAGATCAGGGGCACTGCCCCAGCTGGGTTAAAGATGGCCCATTAACAGGAGATATCTCCCACAGAGATCAGGGTCACTGCCCCGCCTGGTTTAACAGACTTTTGGGCACATCTTTACATTGTAACCCAGGACACCATCCCTCACCAGGAAAACATCATGGAGGGTCTGAAGTTTTTCCAGGAAATCATGGATGGGATTTTCTAGTCCAAGCTCCCCTCTGTAATAAACAGAAACACCTCCAACATCCTAAAACTCCATCCACGTGGGTGAGGCATCCACAGCCCCTCTGGACAATCCTTCCCAATGTTTTTCCATCCTCACTGTGAAATATTCTTCCTTTTATCTGATCTGAATTCACTTTTCAGTTAAACCCCTCACCCTGTGTCCTGCAGGCCCCGTTGAGAAGCCTGTCCTAAAAATTCCTTGAGACATTTCATATTTCTGTAGGATTGAGGTCCAAGTGCAACCCTTAAGTGAGGAATACTTTGCTTGAAGTGTTTTGGAGGTGACTGTGAAGGGCAGGGATTAAATTCAGCCCCAATTCCGAGCAGATGGTTTTATTTGGGATGATCTCTCCCATCCCTTCCAACCCAAACCATTCTGGGATTCCTTATTTTCTCAGCCTGATTCCAAGAATATGGAAGAGAGAGACAAATAAAGAGGGTGAAAAAAGGAGTGAAGGAATCCACAAACATATATTAAAATATTGTAAAATATTGTTAAATATTGTAAAATATTGTGAGCATTGTAAGAAGGGAAAGGGATCAAAAATAATCCCAGGGGAAGACAGAGGTGACAAAGGGACACCCTGACATGCTCTGAGGGGACATTTCTGTTTTGTTCTGTTTAACAGAGAAAAATCTGGAAAAATCACCTCATTTCTTAATCTGTAAATAAAAATTTGACTTGGCCAAAACCATAACCTTGAGCAAGAGGAAATTCCTGGTGAAATTGAGCTCCCTTTGCCTTTCCTGAGGCCTGGGATCCTCATTTGAAGGATGTCAGGGATGTTCCCCAGCACTCACTGCCCACAGCAGAGCAAAATCCAGCTGGAAAATCCACAGTGGGAGGAAACCATTCCAGTTTGGAATCAGATTTTGTTTTTTAAGCATCCAACAATTTAAGCAGAAGCAAAAGGAGCTGTTTCCCCCTAAATTAGGAATCTGCTAATTGAGGAGGAGCAAAGGGCTGAGATTAGAGAGCTTTTATTGCAGGAATTTTGGTGGGACAATCCAGGGCTCTTTTTGTGTTGTTGGTGGTTACAAAGCAAACAACAACAAAACCAAAACAAACCCAAGAAAAGAAGAGGGAGAGAAGTTTTAGGGATTAATTTCTGCAAACATTTGTTTCCACTGGGTTTCTGTAGCCTTGGGGAGCTCAGGGACACGATAGAGAGCAGGATTTGGATTATCCAGCAGGGAAATCATTCCTCAAAGGCCCAACATGGTCAAAAATCACTGGGAGGACAAATTTAGAGCAGCACCACAGGAAGGAAAGGCAGGAATAATCGTGGGGGTCCATCTAGAAGAGAGATCCATGATTCCAAAAAAAAAAAAAAAAAAAAAAAAAAAGGAATAGATTGTTGGTTAAAAACAGAGCTGGAAAAATGGCACCAATCTCACTTTAAAAAGCTCCTAAAAAACACTTTAAAAAGGAAAGAGGGACAAAGGAGTTTTCCCAATAATGTCTAATGGGACATGGAAAATTCTTGGAGAAGGAATTCAGTGGGAAAAGTGCCTGGAGCAGCTTGGGATGGGATCTGGAGAAGGTTGGGGTGGCTTGGCTGGGACTTTTGCCCAATTCCAAGGGAGGGACAAGGGACAAACTGGGAGATAAGTGGTATGAAGGGACAGAGTTCAGTATTCCAGCAGCAGCAAAGCAATAAAGGATCTCAGATCAGAGTCCAGCAGCTGGAGGAGTTTTCTAGGAAGATAATTGGGAATGGTGATGGAGAATCCATTAGAAGTGCACTGGAAAGCCACAGGATTCCAAAGAAAGGTCTGGATGCAAAATGGAGCCCTCAGTGCCCAGAACATCAAACAGGGCTCGAGCACATGATGGGAGCAAAACAGAGCTGAGGATGAGGGAACTGGAGCAGGGAAAGCCCAGGAACCCAAGGGAATGTTGAGTGATGAGGGACAGACACGATAAAAATAAATTAGAGGAGTAAAAGTGGTGCTTTTCCAGGCAGGAATGTAGGAAATATGTGGGAATGCATTTTGTGTGCTCACAGAGAGAGAGTAAACTCAGATTTAATATTCCCAAGGAAAAGCCAAGGTGGAAAACACAGGCTAAGAAGATTTCTGACAAATTATGGGGTTTCTGACAAATTAGGGACTTCTAATGAATTGAGGATTTCTGACAGATTATTGATTTCTAACAAATTAGGGATTTCTGGCAAATTAAGGATTTTCAAACCACCAGGATCTGAGGAAAGCCCTGGCAGGAGAAGGAGCCAGCACCAGGAATCTGAGAGCCTTGAGTGGCTGGAAAATAGAAAGCACAGCACTTCCCTGGAAAAATGATGGGGAATTCCAGAGCTGTCAGCAAGACAGGAAGCCCTGGGAAGCAGAAATTCCTATTAAATAAAATTTCCATTTTTCCACTTCCTAGAAAATGATCCTGCGCAGTTTTACTGAGCTGGGCAAGAACAAACTGGGCCAAATTATTGAAATTCCAGCCTTAAAAATGGGAACAGATGTGGTGGATCCAGGGACATTATGGCACAAAAATGCCAGGAATTGTGGAGAATTCCAGGGAAAGACACCCTGGAGCAGACACAGAATCCTGGGTGGGAATATTTTGGGGAAATATTATCTTTTCACACCACCTTTCCTTTTATTTCTCTCACACAGAGAAAAGCACATGGAACAATTTTATCCAAACTACTTCAATTAACAAATCCCTGCAGCAAATCCCAGATCTCAGAAAATATCTTAATTCTTTTCCTTACCTAATTCCCATTTTTCTCAGGGAGTCAAACCAACACAGGATGGCTCAAAGCATCCAAATTTTCACAGCAGATGGGAAAGGGGTAGGGAGAGATTTTTCCAAAAGGAAGTTGGGAGCAGGATCCGTGTCCAGGATCGTGCTGGGCAGCAGGTTTTCACTCTGGATCCCAGAGCCAGCCCAGAAGCCAGCCTAAAATTAGTCTGAACTAATGTCTTGCAGTAGAAACCAAGCCAGGGATTATTTTCAGGACCAGCTTGGAGTTCCAAGTTTGTTTCATGTTAAAAAAGCCGTATTTGCTAAATTTGCTACATTTGCACACATATTTAAATTCATTTGAATTTAATTAATTTTCAGTCTGCCACTGAATTTTTCCATCCTCTCCATGAATTCTTTTCCAGTTTTCCACAATAAAAATAAAATAGAATTCCATAAATTCAGGCAGGCAGATGACAACAAGATTCACAACAAGCAGTTTGTGTAAATTCAGGCTGCCAGGCACAGTTAAGACTTTTTAGCTTTGTTTTCCCCATGGAAGACAAGAAAATGAATTAAAGTCTGATATTTTTACCAAGGAAATTGAAGGACTTCATTGAAAAAGCCACTTTGACTTTCAAATTTCAGGAATGATGAGCCTTCCATAAAAATGCATTTTTATATTGTTGGATTATTTTTATTCTGCTCAGCCTGGAGAGGAGAAGCTGCAGGGAGAGCTCAGAGCCCCTGGCAGGGCCTGGAGGGATCCAGGAGAGCTGGAGAGGGGCTGGGGACAAGGCAGGGAGGGACAGGACACAGGGAATGGCTGCAGAGTAGGGTTTGATGGGATATTGGGAATTAGGAATTGTTCCCTGGGAGGGGCTGGGATGGATTCCCAGAGCAGCTGTGGCTGCCCCTGGATCCCTGGAATGTTCAGTTCCAGGTTGGACACTGGGGCTGGAGCACCTGGGACAGTGGGAGGTGTCCCTGCCATGGCTGGGGTGGGATTAAATGGGATTTAAGGTCCCTCCCAATCCAAACCATTCTGGGATTTTGTGATTCCAACAAACTCTGAGGCTGCAGGTGAGCAGAGGGTGATGCTGGAGGGTCACACCTTCCCCTGAGCTCTCCTTTCCCCTGGGACACTCCTGGAATCGATGGCACTGCAGCTGCAGCTGTGCCTGATGGATCCTCTGAGAAACAACCACACTGGGGGAAAAAATCTGTGTGCAGCTGGATTGGAGAAATGTGGGACTGTGGATGGGATGGGCTGATTTTAGGGATCATCCCACCCCTGCCATGGGGACACCTCCCACTGTCCCATTGCTCCAGCCCCAGTGTCCAGCCTGGAACTGAACATTCCAGGGATCCAGGGGCAGCCACAGCTGCTCTGGGCACCCTGTGCCAGCCCTGCCCACCCTGCCAGGGAGGAATATTTTCCCAGAATATTTGATAATTCACCATTAACCAGGCTTTCCATGCTAGACCCCATCTCTGGAAACTGGGTTAAACTGGGAGTGCTTTTAGCACAAACCATGACCATGCCAAAGGGGAAATAATCAATGGAATTGGTCTTTATAATTCAGTGTTCAAGGCTGATTCTCCTCCCACAAAATTCCATGGCAGATCTATCCCTGTTTGCAAAAAGTGAGAGGAAACCTGGAGGACTCAGGGAGGTTTCTGTTCATAATTCTGTTCATAATATTGTGTTCAGTGTGCACTGAGCCAGGCAATGGACTCAGCAAAAAAAATGAGGAAAGGAAAACCACATTCAGGATTGGAGTGGATTTTTGTTTGCCCTCATTTCCACAAGGAAAGGCCGGAGAATTCCCAGAGGATTTCCAGCTGCATGGTGAAATCTCCAGTGCTGGTTGTCCCACTGTCCTACCCCTGCCAGCAGCCCAAGGATGGGAGATTTCCCCAAAATCTCGCCCCAGTGTGGATATTTGGGAAAGCCAGGCATGGCAAGAGCAGCAGAAATCCAGGTGGATCCTTCCCTGCTCCTCCTCTTTCCCAGGGAATCTGCTCTGCCCAGGGCTGGTGGTGTTGGGAACAAACATTTCCCTCTCCTTTCCAATAATGAATCAGCCCAAAAGGGAAGGAAAGCAGCTCCAGAGCCCTTCATTAACACACACACCTCCTTCAGCCAGAAGCAGATCTTGAATTCCAGCAACCACAGGTGCTGAACTCGGTGGAACCTCCAAATATTACTTATCTCAAATATTGATCTTGGTAGAACCTCCAAATATTACTGCATAAGGGTTACAGAGTGGTGAAAGGACACAGTGACATGGCACTGGCTTGCATGGTGCAAGAAAGAACAAGAAAAAGCAATTTATTGAAGGAAGCCATTGCCTTAAATAAGGCACTTCGTGAAAAACAGAATGCAGACAGTTCATTAGTCAGAGAAGAAAACACCTCTTGTCCCAGGTTTCTCATGGATCCAGCAGGTGTTTATCTTTTGTTATAATTCTTTCTCTCGTGTTTACAGTGGAGAAAGAGGCTCCAGCTTGGGAAAAACCCCAGCTGAGCCTGAGAAAGCCAGACTGGAAAAATCCTTTAAGATTCTCCCTGGGCCTGTAATGGCCACACACAGGAACTGAGAAGTGGATTTGGGGCAGCCAAACCCTCCTTGGTCTCTGTTCCAGCTGCTCCTCAGCCTCCCCAGATGAGCAATCACAAAAAGAGGGGCTGAGGACAGGAAAAGATGGGACAGGTGGAGACTCATTCACCTTCAAACCCATCTCAAACCACGGAGACCTTTCCCAGCATCACCTCCATTCTCAGTTTTTCTTGCATTTAAATGTTTGTCTCTGGCAGAAACTTCACAGAGCAGCTCTGCCATTCTGTGGGCAGTGCCAGCTCCAGCAGCTGGACTTGCCTTGGAGCCATGGCCCAAACCCACCCCTGGCTCTGACTCCTCCTGAATTTCTGTCTCTGGGTGAACTCAGTGAATCCTTAGTGATGCCCCATTAGCCAGACACGAATTCTTTGCCATTTAACAAACTCTGATTGCAGCTGCAACACGAAATTCCCTGGTTTTCATTTCCAAAAAAGTTCCTTTTTCCATCTCTAGTAGTGAAAGAGGGGCTTAGGCAGACTTTACACCAAGTAGTTGCCACAGAGGCATGAATAAACATGAGGAGCTCCCTCTCCTTTGTGTTTGCACAAGAAAATTATGATTTTCTCTTTGTTTGCAGCAAATCCCAAGGATTCTGCTGTAAATAGACGGGGCAGAAGTGAAGCACTCAGGGAAGATGGAACAAATCCATTGTTTGCAGTGATTCTCCCAAGTTCCAAACCAGACCCAGCAATTAATTTGCTTTGATAGACCCATGGTTTTCGTTAGAGTTCCTCATATTTAATTATGTCCTAATCCACCTCCAAGAAAGCAGAGGGAGCTCAGCAGAGAACCATTACCTACAATCAGGAGTGGGAGCCAAGCATTTGAAATCCAGTTATTGATACAAAACAGAAGGCAGGCTTCCAGCTCAAGCAGCCCCTCGGGTTTAATCTGAAGATCTATCAGGAAAAATCTCTTCTCTTTCCCACTGGAGGCTTTCATCTCTTCCCAGGAGGGAGCAATCATCTTGCCAACCCCTCCCTCGTGGTCCTAATTGTCCAAAGGGAGTCTTTGTGTTTGTGCACTTAATGAATTTTCTGAGGGAAGATGGTATCAGCCACGGGACAGCTCCTGAGCTGCAGCAGGGTGTGATCCCCACCTGGAAAAATCCCCTCCCCTGGAGCCAGAATCCCAGAGAAACTGCTGCTCACTTCTGAAAGCTCAGTTTGTCACCAGCTCAGAGACACCTTCACATTTAAATTTCTTCCAGGCAAAGTTTTGCTCCTTGCCTGGCACTCAGAGCTGCCCAAACCAGGGCTGGGATGCTCCTTAAAGAATTTCAGGGCAGGAGAAAAACCTTTCCCTGGCAGATGGGATTTCTCCAGTTATGCAGAGGGTTGGGTGGTGGGGTAGGAGAAGCTGGAGGTGCCCAAGCCCAGCTTGGACCAGGTTGGAGCAGCCTGGGACAGTGGGAGGTGTCCCTGCCATGGCTGGGGTGGGATTTAAGGTCCTTCCAAACCATTCCATGATTCTGTGACACTGCAGCCTTGTGAGGAGATGTCACTACACCTACCCAGCTTCAGCTGCTCCAAGCCCTACTGTTGATTTAAATGGAAAAAACTGGATTTCTCCCAGGATTTTTCCCAGGATTTCTCCCAGGATTTCTCCCAGGATTTCCAGTTTTCCATGGTGAGGGTGATAATCTGCCCTCTGTAATCCAGTTCCAATCCCCAGAGACAGATCCTGCATGGAATGGTTGGTTGGAATTCTTGTCCAGGATGATTTGGTGGAAGGTCACACATTTAAAAGCCTCATGGTCAATTCCAAATTTGTTTTTACAGGAATGAAACAATTTTGGGTGGGAATGGCAAAGGTGAGTGATGAATTCTCCTAAAGGAGAATTTTTTGGAGCAGCTCAGTGATTCCCATTCCTAAGCCACATCCAGGATAAAATACACCTGGAAATGCTGAGCTCTTCCAGAGGTGCAATTTTGATTTGTAATTTCTTTTTACAGGAGCTGTGATTTTGATGTGGGTACCAAGACTTTCAAATCCCACTCCTTCAATATCCATGGAAATGAATCCAACTGCAAGAAGTTTCCCAGAAGGTTCCAAGGCCTTCCAAGCAGGTTCCTTAAATTCCACCCATCCCAAAAATCCTGTCTCCTTCCAGAGGCTTCTCCCAGTCCTCAATCCTCTCCTCCTGTTGGGCACTTCCACTCATCCACCTGGAGATAAAAATGGAGCATCCCCATCCCATTTCCATCCAGTGGCTTTTTAATTATTGAATTCCTGCAGGGCCTGGATTGGAATTAAGGATCTCCAGTGTAGGCTCAGGGAGATAATATTGCTGTTATCTAACCCTGGGCACCCAAATATCTTTAAGATCCAGCCCTTGCCACCCCAAAATTCTCAGAATTCCCCACAACTGTGATTCCCACACCTTTGGAGATGGTTATGAGGGACCAGGGTCTTTCAAGGTGAAATTCTTTGAACTGAAAGGAAAATATTTTAGTACCTGATAAATATCTGGACTTCCCCTCTGATCAGAAAATACCCCCAGGGATTTCAGCCTATTCTCCATTCTTTTTGAGGGAATGAGTCACGATTTTGGATTCCTTCCACTCTGTAGGAAGGATAAGGACACAGCTCCTGAATGTTTGCTGGGAGGTTTGGGAGACTTCAATTCATTTTTTTTTCTGAGCTAAGGTGGAGTGGTGGTCAGCCCAAAACTGATAAAATAAATTCACCCTGGTGGGATCTGGGGGACAATCAGATTCCAAGGGAAGAACTGGAGCTGCTTGGATCTGCTGATAGCCCAGACCAAGGAAAGGGAGGCTGGAAGAGCAGGGAAGGCCAAAATCCCCCAGACACAGCCACACACACATTTGGAATGTTCCTCAGCAGGGAGGCTCCCAAAATCATTGTTGGGAGAACAAAGGCGAGTTTGGGATGACAGACATTTCAAACAATAGAAAAGTTGGAGGAGAGCAATAAGAAAAACAATTGGAATGGGAAGGGATTAAGTGGTCAACAGAAAACAACAAAAGGAAAATTAACATCTTTTCAAAACTCACAAAGTGGCCTCAAAAGCAGGGGGGGAACAGTAAAAACCCCAAATTATGCAGAGTTTAACAGCAAAGCTCACAAAGAAATGAAGTGGCTCCTGCAGAGAAAGGGTGTGGGGAGATCTTATAAATTGACCACATTCCAAAGAGGAATAAAAAAGCAATTCTCACACACAGGGCCTGGGAGGCAGCCAGGCCCTGAGCTTGGGATGGCAAATTCTGAAAAGCATCTCAAATCCCAAGGGCTCTGCAAAGGGGGAGCTGGAAAAGAAACCAACATCCAGCAGGGCCAAGTGGGGCTGGGAGAGGCTGCCAAGGAGTGACACAGCACAAGGTGCTTCTCTGGGTCTGTCACTGCTGCAGGCTTCAGCAATTTGGGGTGAAATTTGGTGAATTCAGGTAAAATCCTGTTTCCTGCTCGTTCTGCAAGGTTCAGCTGGTTTCCTTGTTTCCCAGGAGAGTTGGAGTTGGTCAATTATATCACTGGAAGGAATTTCCCTCTGGAGAGTTTTGATATTCCCAGGATCTTAAAATTCAGCTGAAGCCTGAAATTTGGTTTATCTGTGTCATGGTTTTATCTTCTGCCATCAAAGTCCAAGTGAATTTCTTTATCAATTTTAGGGAAAACACACATCCTTAGGAGAGCCCTCCTCAAGTTCAGCAGTGAAATGTTGATGGAATCCCAAATCCCTGGGGCTGGAAAAGCCCTCCCAGCATGGAGTCCCAGCTGTGACCTGTCCCCACCTTGTCCCTGAGAGATGTTAACAGTGATTCATGTCATTATGATCAATACAAAAAAAAAAAATACAAAACAAAAATATTGAATCCAAAGTAAATCACAGACATGAGACACAGGAAAATCTAATTTCATGATATTTGTTTAAATCACCTTGTTGTAAATTGTTGATTTTTTTTTTTGTTTGTTTTGTTTTGTTTTTATGTATTTTTATTATTTTGTCACTATAATAATGAATTGTATTCACTTTTATGTATAAGGAAAACGTGAGTTTGTCTGGAGATGAGCAGGCTGGTCCCTGCTTGCTAAGAGTGTGACCTTGTCCCCACCTTGTCACCCTGAGTGCCACCTCCAGGTGCCACCTGCAGGGATGGGGACCCCAAACCTCCCTGGGCAGTTCCAACCCCTGAGCTCCCTTTCCATGGGGAAATTCCTGCTGCTGTCACCCTGAGCCTGCCCTGCCCAGCCTGAGGCTGTTCCCTCTCCTCCTGTCCCTGTTCCTGGAGCAGAGCCAAATCCCCACCTGGCTCCATCTTTCCACACAATCCCTTTTATATTATTTCTATTCTGTTTCTATTATTATAATATCATTATATCTTATATATTTCTATTATTTCTATTATTCTATTATTTTTCTATTATTCTACTATTATTCCATTATTATTCTATTATTATTCTATTATTATTCTATTATTATTCTATTATTATTCTATTATTATTCTATTATTATTCTATTATCTCAAATCTGCTCCCCTCAAACCCACAGCAGGGTTGCAGAACCTCATTTCCCTCTCTCCCATCAACACCCTCAGATAAATTTTTTACTGTGAGGTTTTTCCTCCAGCCCATGCTCTCTGCACCAGCCACACTCTCCCAACAATTTTTCCATGGTTTGTTTTCCCACCACAGCCACCCATGGTGTTAGCAAACATGATTTACAGCACACAGTCCCCTCTGCCTCCAAAGAAAGTCCTTATCTCCCACACAAACTTCCTCAAACCCTTAAATACAGACTCATTCACTGCCTTACTGATTTCTCTTTGGGTGCCATTCCAAGGCTTTCCCAAGGCATAAGGACTCCCCAGCCTCTTCAGGAGCCCAGAAATGCAGCCAGAGGTTTAAATGGAGTTTGGAATAGCCCAGCATTGCTGGGAGTGTTTGCCTCTATTGCCCTGCATATCCATCTGAATTTGAATTTGAATTTGAATAAACACCTTGGGAAGCTGCTCCTCTGGCCTTGCACAACTCCAATCCCTTGATTTTCACAACTCCAATTCCTTTATTATTTTCACAACTCCAATTCCTTTATTGTTTCCCCCACTCCAATCTCTTGATTTTCATAACTCCAATTCCTTTATTATTTTCCCCACTCCCATTCCTCCATTTTCACAACGCTGCCCTCAGGGCAGGGCAGACAATGTTGTTCCCTCTTTGGAAATCGGGGTGATGAAAGTGCCTGGGCAGAGCTGGGTGCCCAAAGGAGAGGGGCAGGAGCTGCTCTCCATGGAACTGCCCTGGCAGCAGCTCCTGCTGGATCCCACAGGAGCCCCTGGCCCCAAATCCTTTGGGAACAGTGAGAGCTGGTGCTGAGCATGGACTGGGACAATCCTGGGATGAATCCAGGCTGGGATGAGCAGATGGAGCAGCCCTGGGAGAGCTGGAGCTGCCCAGCCCAGAGCCCTGGGCCCAGTGTGGAATCAGGAGAGGGATTGGGATTGGGATTGGCATTGGGATTGTGCCCCTGAGCCCCCCCAGGTGTGACCCCACCTGCAGAGCTGCCCCAGCCCTGCCCCAGCCCAGGGAGGAGCTGGAGCTGCTGCAGAGCCCAGAGGAGCAGCAGGATGAGCAGAGGGATGGAGCAGCTCTGCTGGGAGGAAAGGCTGGCACAGCTGGGATTGTTCACCTGCACAGGAGAAGCTTTGGGCTGAGCTCAGGGTGGCCTTGCAGGGCCTGAAGGAGCTGCAGGAAACATGGAGAGAGACAATTGCCAAGGGCTGGAGGGACAGACACAGGGAATGGAGGGACAGACACAGGGAATGGAGGGACAGACACAGGGAATGGAGGGACAGACACAGGGAATGGAGGGACAGACACAGGGAATGGAGGGACAGGACACAGGGAATGGAGGGACAGACACAGGGAATGGCTCCCACTGCCAGAAGAAAGGTTTATATTGGATATTAGGAAGGAATTGCTCTCTGGGATGGTGATGAGGGGCTGGGATGGAATTCCCAGAGCAGCTGTGGCTGCCCCTGGATCCCTGGCAGTGCCCAAGACAACCTGGGACAGTGAGTGACCTCCCCACCCATGGCAGAGGGCTGCATTTGGGAGGAATGTTGGATTTGTCTTTACAAACAAGATGTGGATCTGCTGGCAGATAAGGTTAGCACTGAGAGATAAAAGAAACAACTGGAAGAATTCCATTGGTTGATGAATGGGAAACAAACTGTAGGTTTGCTGAGAAATGAAATTGGATATCAGAAGATGAAAGAAGCAATGGGGGGAAACTATGAATTGTATAAGAATTAAAAATGAAAAGGGAGGGTTGTACATTAGAGGGGAATCTCAGGTATCAGGTGTTTGGGCAGTCTGTGCCTCTCAAGTACCTCAGCAATGGGGAGAGAGAGAGAGGGAAATTGGGATAAAAAGGGAGGTGAGTCCTCCAAAAATTGGAGAGACCCCAGGGGATGCCCCATGGCCTCTCCCTTTATTGGAATAAAGCCAAAAGGATTCCTCAGTCTCCTTTTTGGACATGAACCTCTGGTGTTTGTGGATTCATTTTCCTGACACATTGGATGCTCTTCCCAAACCCTTCCATGACTCCATTCCACGATTCTCCCAAGCTGACATTGCCCCACCATTGAAATTCCCCTGGGATTTTGCTGTGCTCAGCTCTCCTGGATGCCAACTCAGCTTCCTCCCATCTGAGCCAACAATTCTGGAGCACAAAGGGAAAAAAACAAGATTCCTGTGCCATCCAGCTGCCCCTGCAATGGGGCCTGGACTGCACCAAACTTTGTGGCCAAATGCAGCAAAAATTGAGATTTGCACCTGAAGTGCAGCCCATGAAGTCCCCTCGGTGTCACATTGTCACAGATTGGCCAGAAATGGATTTAATCCCAAATTTAAACCTCAGGAGTGATTTAATAAAGGCCCCCCATCCTGATATTTGGTTTTCCAGCTGCAGCATGACTGTGCACAAGTGTGTGGGATGAGAGGGCCACAATTCAATTTGCAGACTAATGGCATTTCTCTAAGTCATTCCTCTCCCCAGGAAAAAAAAAACAAACCTGCTATTTTCTGGATTTCAATTTTCTGGATACAAATGCCATTAAGAAGTCATCCTGGCTGATGAGATTTAAGAGCAGGATTACAGCAAGGTTGAAAAACTCCATTCTGTTGGAGAAAATCACTCTCTCCTCACCAGGTGTGTGCTTTGCTGCTGCTCAGGAGATGACAACAGCCACATAAATACCAGATTAATACCCACAGGAACACCCTGGAGGAGATTCCAGCTCCATCCATTTGGGACTAGTGAAAGCAAATACTTCCCAAAGAGGTCCAGAACCTGCCTGGAGAATTTTCTGCCACAGAAACTCATTGAGGTAAACAATATAACCCTGTTTTGTGAAAAGCAGGATCATTTTCTGGACATCCCTGGATATAAGGAAGAGGGAAACACACACTTTTTTTACTTTTCCAGTCCTGTTGGGGCTTTCCATGAGAAGAGGCAGCTCCAGAAATCCAGCACTGGGCTCTGCTTGGGGAATGCACATCTCCAAAAACCTACTTTAAAATTTCCACTGAGCCTGGCAGAGTCAGTCCAGGGCAGGATTCAGCTCTGGAGAAGTTTGAGGTCAAGCTGAATTGGAGGTAAAATGTTGATGGAGTTCAAGGACTGCAAATTCCAGAAGCAGCAGAGGAGGGTTCATGGAAATGCTAAATTCTGTGGGAGAGTCTTGCTTAGGAACTTGGTGCCCTCTTGGGCTCTCATGGCATGTGGAAAACTCTTGAAAAGAAAATTTCTGGTGCAACCCAAGCCCAGGGAGCCAAGGCTGGTGAAGGAGCTGTTATCAGAAGGGAATTGATAATGAGCTGATGGCAAAGAGCTCTGAGCTGGTAACAAACAGGGACCAGACAGGGCAGCTCCCTTCACACAGAGAGAGGTTAAAATTGTGAAATTCCACAGAATTCCCAAATCCTGGGGCTGGAAAATCCCTCCCAGCCCCTGCAGTCCCAGCTGTGCCCTGTCCCCACCTTGTCACCCTGAGTGCCACCTCCAGGTGCCACCTGCAGGGATGGGGACCCCAAACCTCCCTGGGCAGTTCCAACCCCTGAGCTCCCTTTCCATGGGGAAATTCCTGCTTCTTCTTCTTTCTTCTTCTTCTTCTTCTTCTTCTTCTTCTTCTTCTTCTTCTTCTTCTTCTTCTTCTTCTTCTTTCTTCTTCTTCTTCTTCCTTCTTCTTTTTCATCATCTTCTTCTTCTTCTTCTTCATCTTCTTCTTCTTCTTCATCTTCTTCCTTCTTCTTCTTCATCTTCTTCTTCTTCTTTCTTCTTCTTCCTTCTTTATCTTCTTCTTATTATTATTTTTCTTCTTCTTCTTCTTCTTCTTTCTTCTTCTTCTTCCTTCTTTATCTTCTTCTTCTTCTTTTTTTTCTTCTTCTTTTTTTTCTTCTTCTTCTTCTTCTTCTTCTTCTTCTTCTTCTTCTTCTTCTTCTTCTTCTTCTTCTTCTTCCTTCTTCTTTCTTCTTCTTCTTCTTCTTCTTTTTCCTTCCTTCTTCTTTCTTCTTTCTTCTTCCTTCTTCTTCTTCTTTTTCTTTCTTCTTCTTCTTCTTCTTCTTCTTCTTCTTCTTCTTCTTCTTCTTCTTCTTCTTCTTTCTTCTTCTTCTTCTTCCTTCTTCTTCTTCTTCTTCTTCTTCTTCTTCCTTCTTCTTTCTTCTTCTTCTTCTTTTTCCTTCCTTCTTCTTCTTTCTTCTTTCTTCTTCTTTCTTCTTCTTCTATTTCAATAATAACTCAGTAATAACTCAAAATAATCATAATAACAATAACAAGGATAAAGATAATAGAGTAATAGTAATAGTAGTAGTAGTAGTGGTAGTAGTAGTAATAATAATAATAATAATAATAATAATAATAATAATAATAATAATAATAATAATAATAATAATAATAATAATAACTGCAACTACTGTTCCCAGATAATCAGCTGTCAAATTGTGCAGCCTGGAATGTTCAAATCCACCTCCAAATCACTCTGCAAAGGGAACTTGGAGAGCTCTGAGCTGCTGGGCAGCCAAGGGGGGCAAGTTCCAAATATCTCCTACCACCTGAAAATGGAAATAAAAGGCTTTTTATTATAAAAATAATAATAATGGATAAGGAGAAGCCCTGGCTGGTGAAGCACACGGTGAGGAGAGCTCAGAAAAGATCTTAAAACCCAAATTCTGGGAGCTCCTCCTCCACTGGTTCCTCCTCCCTGGCTGAGGCAGAAAGTTCCCGGCTCATTTCCTGGGATCAGGGGCTGAAAACCCCCCAAGCTCCACTTGCCCCTGTCCCCTGGCAGTTCCCACAGGCAGGGCAGCTCCTGGCAAAGCTGCCACCACTTCTTCCATCAATTGTTTCAAGATGCCACCACTTTGCCAGGGCTGGAAGTGCCACTCTTGGGGGACATCTGAAATGAATTCCTTCGTTTTTTTTGGGTCAAACTTTGCCCTGCAGCACTGCAGAGCCCACATGGTGGAGGGAGCAAAGGGGGAAGTGGGCAGCTCTGAGAGTGGGCACAGAGCTGCTGGTGTGGTCCAGGCTGGAATGCCATTGAATATCCAAGGCACTGAGGTCTGGAGTGCAGAGGATGAGCTGGATCCAGCCTCCCCCTGGGGCTGAGGAGGGGAGCAGCAGTTTGGGTTCCAGCCTCAAGTGATACCTCATTCATTTAGGGGAAAAAAATAATAAAAAAAAAAAAAACAAAAACCAAGAGGGGATGTGAGGCATGAGATTCCTCAGGAAATAAAAATTAAAAATAAAAAGGGAAAAATCCAGCAGTGCAAGGCCCAATCCATGCACTGTGACAGCTCTTAACCAGCCCAGAAAGGAGCAATGAACACAAGAATTCAGTTTTGCCTCAGTGAAAGGGAAGGGAAACCTGAGCTTGTTACAGTTGGAACAACAGGAAAAATCCAGCCAAGCTGGGAGATTTGGGATGCCTGGGGTCAGAGGAGGGGCTGGCAGCACCTGCAGCAGCAGAAATTCCCTGTGGAGCACCCAGCTGGGTGAAGAACAATCCCAGCTCGTGTGCTCCACCTCTGCCTGCCCTGCCTTCACTGGGATGGAGTGTCTCAGAGCAGGAGCCAAAATCCCCACCCTGACCTGCTGGGAGCCCTAAATCATCCCCCAGAGCAGGGCTCCTCTGCCTCAGAGCTGCCCAAATGCTTCCCCCTAAAATCAGGGAAAACACCTGGGGAATTCTCTCCTGAAATCCCACCCCAGGCACACTCACCAGGACATTTTTGTTCCCAGCCCCAGCCAAAGTTTTTTTTTGTTTTTGTTTTGTTTTTTTGTTTTTTGGTTTTTTTTGTTTTGTTTTGGTTTTTTTTTTGTTTTGTTTTGTTTTGTTTTTTTTTTTGTTTTTTTTTTTGTTTTTTTTTTTGTTTTTGTTTTGTTTTTGTTTTGTTTTGTTTTGTTTTGTTTTGTTTTGGGGGGGGGTTGTTTGTTTTGTTTTTTAAAGAAGTAAAAGATTTCTGAAATTTTTATAGAGCATTTACAGGAGTAACTACAGAAGTAAAAAATTTCAGAATTCCATGGAATGTCCTCTTGGTGCCTTCCAGCCCCCAGGTGCTCCCAGCCACGTCCATGAGCACAACCAAGGTTTTAGTTAAGCTGCTGTTGTAGGCAGGCCTAAAATTATGAAATCATGGAATGGTTTGGGTTGGGAGGGACCTTAAAGATCTTCCAGATCCATGGCAGGGACACCTCCCACTGTCCCAGGCTGCTCCAGCCCCAGTGTCCAGCCTGGAACTGAACATTCCAGGGATCCAGGGGCAGCCACAGCTGCTCTGGGAATCCATCCCAGCCCATCCCAGGGAACAATTCCTAATTCCCAATATCCCATCAAACCCTACTCTGCAGCCATTCCCTGTGTCCTGTCCCTCCCTGCCTTGTCCCCAGCCCCTCTCCAGCTCTCCTGGATCCCTCCAGGCCCTGCCAGGGGCTCTGAGCTCTCCCTGCAGCTTCTCCTGCCCAGGTGTCACCCCCAGCTCTCCCAGCCTGGCTCAGAGCTCTCCAGCCCTGCAGCAGTTCCATCCTCTGGACTTATTCCAAGAGCTCCACATTTTTTTCCTGTAAGGAAAATTAGGCAATTTTCATTTGATGTTAAAATCTGGGATTCCAAATTCAGGTCCCCTTTATCCACCTGCCACATTGTGGATGTGAGGCTGCCAAGGGTGAGCAGGAAGATGCCAGAACAGCCAGGATTTACCAGGAAGGAATCCAGCCCTTCCCAGCTGAGCACCAAGGAGCTGTTCCCAGATAACATCTGTGCTGGGTTGGTGTGGCCAGCAATGTGAATTCTGTCCCATCTGTTAACCCAGGTGGGGCAGTGCCCCTGATCTCCTGGCACACATTATCTGCTCATGGGCCATCTTTAAACCAGCTGGGCAATCATCTTTATCTTCCCACAGCCCATCCTCCCTCCAGGAGATATCTCCTGTTCATGGCCACTGAGTCCCAGGGCATGACTGATAAAATTCCATCATCCCATGGGAGATGCTCCAGCCAGGGGAGGAGCCAAGCCTTTCCTACCCAGATAAAAACTGACATTTGGACACCAAGGAACCTTCTTCCCACTGGATCCCAGAGGAAAACCAGACCTTTGCACATCATCCCTGGAGCTTCAGAGGAAACTGCACCTTCTCCAGGAGCACTGCTCCAGCTGAACCACATCTGCCCCTGCAGGAGGATGCAGCCACCATTGAATGGGACTGTGCCAACACCCTGACTGACTGACGGGTGTCAGCTTGGATTCTGACTCTGGCAGGGCTGGGATTGTTCTGTGTAATACTGCATTGCTATTTTAATTTTCCTAGTAAAGAACTGTTATTCCTAATTCCCATCTCTTTGCCTGAGAGCTCCTTAATTTCAAAATTATAATAATTAGGAGGGAGGGAGTTTACATTCTCCATTTCCAAGAGAAGCTCTGCCTGTATTGGCAGACACCTGTCCCTCACACCAGGACACTCCAACCCTGAAGTCCCTGCCCATGGCACCTTCTGGAGCATCCTGACATCCCTTCCAACCCAAACCAATCTGGGATTCCCTCTGAGGTGACTGTTCCTGGCTGCTGGGCAGGGAGGAGCCTGAGGAAGGTTTTCCATGCAGGGGAAGTGTCCCAGCCCTGCTCCAGCTCCTGGAACCTCCAGGAGCCCCTTGCAGCCCCTCAGCCCAGCTGACAGCAATTGCTTGTCCTGCTCTGCTTCCAAGGCAAGGAGAAGGGAACAATAGAGGAGAAATGACACTTGTGGAACAAGGCTGCTCCAGCAAAGGCTTAAATAATCAACAGTGACAAAGACATCCCAAATGTCCAATTGTTCCAGGGGGAGGGAGGGGAGCTGCACAGGGACTCTGTGTCCAGACTCACAAATCAGGGAAATTAGGGAACACAAACAGCACCTGGGGCCACCCCAAGTCATCACCAAGGGGAGTTCATTAATAAAGGGCCCAAGGAAAGAACAGATGGCTCCATGGGGAGCTCCAGGAGGGGATCCAGGCATTGGGAAAACTCCTCCTAATGAAGAGAATGATGAATGACTGGGAGCAGAGAGAAGAGCTGAGCTGGAGATTGAAATAAATAAAAAGCCCAAAGTGTTCAACAAGTCAGCTCGAGGTCTGAGCAGGGTTTGTCTCCCTCTGTGCCTCTGTTTGGGTCAGGAGAAGGGTTTGGAGCAAAGCTCCTCATCTGCACTCGGTGTGCTCTGCTCCTGCCTGGGCAGCCCTGGAAACCCTGCCAGCTCCAGCCCTGGGAGTCCCTGGCTGTCTGTCCCTGGCTGTCTGTCTGTCCCTGGCTGTCTGTCCTTGTGTGTCCCTCTGTGTCCCTGTCTGCCTGTGTGTCTGTCTGTCCCTGCCTGTCTGTCCCTGGGTGTCCCTGTCTGTCCCTGTGTCCCTGTCTGGCTGTCTGTCTGTCCCTGTCTGTCTCCCTGTCTGTCTCTGTCTGTCTGTCCCTGTCTGTCTGTCTGTCCCTGGCTGTCCCTGTCTGTCTGTCCCTGGCTGTCCCTGTCTGTCCCTGTCTCTGTCCCTGTCTCTCCCTGTCTGTCTGTCCCTGTGTGTCCCTGTCTGTCTGTCTGTCCCTGTGTGTCCCTGTCTGTCTGTCCCTGTCTGTCTGTCCCTGTGTGTCCCTGTCTGTCTGTCTGTCCCTGTCTGTCCGTCCCTGTCTGTCCCTGTGTCCCTGTGTGTCTGTCCCTGTGTGTCTGTCCCTGTGTGTCTGTCCCTGTGTGTCTGTCCCTGTGTGTCTGTCTGTCCCTGTGTGCAGGGAGGGCAGAGCAGCCCCAGGCTCTGCTCCATCCCACTGTCCCATTGCCCAGGGGCTGAGCCCAGCAATTCCCCTGCCCAGGAGGCAAAACTTCTGTCCTGGGCAGGGACCAGAGAGGGGCTGGAGTCTCTGCCTGGGGATGTCCCAAATATCCCCAGAATATCCTGTGCCCTGTGCCCTGGGCTGACCCCAGCTGAGCTCTGCATCCAGCCTGACCCTCCTGGGATTCTGTGCCAGCAATGCTGGATTAGGCTCCAGCCCAGCACTGAGTTTAAACCACTCTGCAGGTTGACCTTGCTGAGCCTGGCTGAAATCACATCAGGTGGTTACAGAAATAAAGAAATCCATTAAAGCCAGGCCATGGGAGGCTGCAGAGTTCTGGATTTTTTTCAGGGAGTTGGACCAAGTCAAACATCACCAGAACTCAGAGTCAAACCAGTTTGAAAAACAGAACAAGATCTTCCCAGAACTTCACTCCAATGGAGTCGTGCAAAAATCCTTTCTTGGGAGGGTAGGAAGGGGCTGGGATGGAATTCCCAAAAAGGCTGATTTTAGGGATCATCTCACCCCAGCCATGGGGACACCTCCCACTGTCCCATTGCTCCAGCCCCAGTGTCCAACTGGAACTGGACATTCCAGGGATCCAGGGGCAGCCACAGCTTTTTGGGGCATTGTGAAATCATCAAATATGGCCAAGAAATAGAAAATTACCTGAGATCATCTTTTGCCTGAAGTTCCAACCACAAACCTTCATTTCAGAGCTGACCAAAACTCCCAACTTTATTTTTTCACCAGACTTTTGACATTTTTAGTTTTGGGACCAGTGCCAGTATTAAAGCAGAGGGAGCAGCTGGAGCTGGACCAGGAGGGATTTGGGATGGATTTTAGGGCAAGGTTCTTCCCCCAGAGGTGCTGGCACTGCCCAGGCTCCCCAGAGCTCCAGGGATGCCCAGGCTGGGATTTTGGGGGGGCTGTGACTGGATGATCCCTGGGTGCTTATTCCAGCTCAGGTTTTCCATGAAAATTTTCCAGCAATTTCCCAAGAAATGCCCAATCTGGAAGAAATCAAGAATGAAACCTGGTTTGAATTGCTTCAGTTAAACCTGGCTCCCAGAGTCCATTACAATCCTTTCAATCTTCATTTTAAACTATATCCTATCTTATAGAAATTCTCTAACTTCATATCTTCCTGGTATTTCATGACTAATCAATGGAATTATGCTCTGACTAATACCAGGATGTCATAACATGACACAGCACCTTTGAAATCTCTTTCTCTTTTACCCAAAAATGTTATTTTTAACAGCATTAAGGGCAGTTGCTGCCTGGCACTGATCAAAACATCTTTTTTTTCCCCTCACAGGATAGTTTGGTGCTTTGACACAGAAAAGAAAGGAAGATGAAATATTTCAGTCAGCTCTCAGCAGAAGTTACTCCAAATTATTTGAGAATCAAATAAAAAAATGTTTGAACTGGGTGTCACTCTGTGTGCACAACACCACACACAATACCCAGGAACAGCTGAAAACTGTGAAAAATACAAAATAAAACTTGATAAAAAATATTTTTTTAAAATCAAAACCCCCACTAGAATGATACAAAGAAATTTATTTCCTCAACAATTCCCAGAAATAGATGAAAACTCTGAAAAATAATTTTAAAATAAAAATCCCTATGACAATTATGGAAAATCAGGTATTTTCTCACACAAAAGGTGCAGCTGGAGGAAAAGAGCCACAAGCTGTTTGATCCTGCAGTGATTTTTTGATCCCAAATCTGGCTCCATCTGGGTGGTAAAAGCCTCTCCCTTTGAAACTGGAGCAGCCACTTCTGGGAGAGCAGCAATAAAAAAGGAATTAGCTGAGGAATTGTGTCCCTGGAAGGGAAGGAAGTGATAAAAAAATCCAAATTCTCCTCATTTCTGCAACACTGGTGTCACTGCTAATCAACAGCCAGCCCTTAACTCCAGGGTTCCCTTCAGCTCACCTGGGACATCTGGGGTCACTGGAAATTCCAGGAGGACTGGAATCAATATTCAGCCTCTCCAGGACTCTTTAAATTTTCCTGGAATCCCAGAATGTCCTGAGTGCAAGGGACCCACAGGGGTCACCCAGCCCCTCTGCAGGCCCTGCACAGGCATCCCAAAATCCCACCCTGTCCCAAAGCCCCTGCAGCTCTTTTAATCAATCAGGTTTTAATCATGACAAAATAAAATCAAGGTGCAGCTTCCAGGCACTCAAACATCCTTTGGGATGTGGGCACCACATCCCCACAAATCACATCCCCACAAATCCTGGATCCCACCTGGATTGTCCTAACTGATGTCCTCAGCAATTAAAAGAGAATAAAAGAGGTAAAATTAAAAAGAAACCAGTCTGGGGTGGTGGAAGGTGTCCCTGCCCATGGCAAGGGGTTCTGTTCCATGGTTCCCACTTTTCCCACAGAGGAGAGGAGAGGAGAGGAGAGGAGAGGAGAGGAGAGGAGAGGAGAGGAGAGGAGAGGAGAGGAGAGGAGAGGAGAGGAGAGGAGAGGAGAGGAGAGGAGAGGAGAGGAGAGGAGAGGAGAGGAGAGGAGAGGAGAGGAGAGGAGAGAAGAGAAGAGAAGAGAAGAGAAGAGAAGAGAAGAGAAGAGAAGAGAAGAGAAGAGAAGAGAAGAGAAGAGAAGAGAAGAGAAGAGAAGAGAAGAGAAGAGAAGAGAAGAGAAGAGAAGAGAAGAGAAGAGAAGAGAAGAGAAGAGAGAAGAGAGAAGAGAAGAGAAGAGAAGAGAAGAGAAGAGAAGAGAAGAGAAGAGAAGAGAAGAGAAGAGAAGAGAAGAGAAGAGAAGAGAAGAGAAGAGAAGAGAAGAGAAGAGAAGAGAAGAGAAGAGAAGATCAGGGATCAGGGCCAGTGAGAGCAGAACCCCACAGTGTCTCAGGATGCCTGATTTGTATCTCAATATTGCCCTGATTTCACAGGAAAACATTCCAGTAAAAATGGTGGTTACTGGGAGCTGAGAGGCACCTGCTCTGCTCCATAACCTCTGCAGGGAACATCCCAGGATCCCAGAAAGATTGGGGTGGGAAAAGCCCTCCAGGATCCCCCAGTGCCACCCCAGTGCCACCAGCATCACCCCAAGCCTGTCCCCAAGGGCCACATCCAGCCTGTCCTGAGCACTCCCCCAGACAGTGACTGCAAACCTCCCTGGGCAGCTCATCCCAATCCTGACCACTCTGCCAGGGACATTTTCTTTCCCAATCTCCACCCTGAGCCTGCCCTGGTGCCATTTGAGGCCATTTCCTCTCCTCCTTTCCCTGCCCCTCCTGTCAGGGAGTTGTGCAGGGCCACAAGGTCCCTCCTGAGCCTCCTTTTCTCCAGCCTGAGCCCCTTCCCAGCTCCCTCAGGAATTCTCCAGCCCCTTCCCAGCTCCCTCAGGAATTCTCCAGCCCCTTCCCAGCTCTGTCCCAGCCCTGGACACCTCCAGCCCCTCCAGGGCTCCTGCAGGAGCCACAGCTGGACACGAGGGACAATCCCTGCCCTGCTGGACACACAATTCCAGGATGGTTTTTGGTCTCTTGCCCACCTGGGCACCCCTGGGTTCATCCCCAGAAATCCAGAACATTCCTCAAGCAGCTCTATTGGAAACACTCAATGAGGAGAATTCCAAAGGGCAGCAATTGCTTCAGGAGTGCACTGAGGGGGAGATGAGAGCAGAGAAGAAGAATGGGTGGAAATTAATTTCATTACAGGAGACACCTGATGCAGCTTGCAGAATGCAAATAAATCCCTCCCAAAGTGCAGCATCCTGCCATGGGATGAGCATTGGTTTGGTTCCTGACACTGAGGCTCAAATTAAAAACTAAAATTGAACTTCTTTGTACCAATAATGAAAAAAATTAAAAAAATATATAAAAGTACCAGAGAAAAACCTGCAAGGAGCTGGCCAGGGGACAAATAAAATAAATAAAATAAATAAGTAAAATAAAATTTCAACTCCCTGACAGGAGGGTCCAGTTCTGGAACCCTGATCACCAAAAATTTCTGTACTGATAAGCACTAACCCCCAAAAATACTACTTTTAACCTAAGGCTTCCAAAATTAAGCAATAAAATTAAGATTATGAGTGTATAGTTTAAACAGAAGTGTGTAATGTCATATAGTCAAAAACTTAGAATTTAAGGTTTTAGAATATAATAAAATAGATAAAGCAAAATTAAAGTTTTAGGGCAGAAGTTTTGCCCTTCTTCTTTGCCTTTTTCTTCATAAGTTTGGGTGATGTTTTGCAATTAAATTTAAAAAATCTGCATTACAGGCAACAAGTAATTAGTTATTAAATTAAAAGTAAAAATAATTCAAGTGTCATTGCTTAATTGGTCAGTTTTCCCTTAAAACACCTTGACAGAGAGATATGTCTCCATTTTTAGTTTGTTAGCTTAAAGTACTGTAAAACTCACTGTAATATAGATAAAAATTAATAAGCACCTAACAAAAAAAAAAAAAAAAAAAAAAAAAAAAAAAAAAAAAGTCTCTTGAACTTTTAATCCCAACTCTGAGAAAAATAAAATAAAAATGCAACAGTCAGAGTTTGGGAAGAGCTGCCCAGGGAGGTTTGGGGTCCCCATCCCTGCAGGTGGCACCTGGAGGTGGCACTCAGGGTGACAAGGTGGCACAGCTGGCACTGCAGGGGCTGGGAGGGCTTTCCCAGCCTCAGGAATTCGGGAATTCTGTGCAAACAAAGCCCTGCACGTGAGCGAGGCACCTTGGTGAACCCCTGGACTTGATTTCATCCTCCCAAAAAAATCCTTCGGCAAATATTTGTGGTGACCCCGCTGGCCTGGGACTGCAGCTGTGGTTTGGCCACGCTCCCCACCGGAGGAGCCGCCGCATTCCTGCGGCTTCTCACGGGAGCAGCACCATTGTCCTTCCCCAAATTCCAGCGTTCGGGACTGTGCAATTCCCCCCAGAATGTCCCTGGCCGGGGGCTCCTGCTCCTCGCAGTGCAACCAAGGAGGGGTTTGAGACCACAGCTGTTTTTAGAGCTCCCCGAGGTCAGCAGGAATGTCCTGGGATTGGGATGTCGGGATTTACAACCCCCTGGGATTGCTCAGAGCCAGCGCAGGCTGAGGAGCAGGAAATCCTGCCCGGGGAGAAATGTTGGATTTCTCAGAGAAATGAGGGAAATCAGCACCTGGGGACAAGGAGGGAGGGACAGCACACAGGGTGGGATGTGATGGGATTTTGGGAATCAGGAATTGTTCCCTGGCGTGGAATTCCCAGATTTGCTGTGGCTGCCCCTGGGATGTTCAGTTCCAGGTTGGACGCTGGGTTTGGAGCAGCCTGGGGCAGTGAGAGGTGTCCCTGCCATGGGCTGGGATTTGGGGTCCCTCCCATCCCAAACCAGTCTGGAATTCTGGGATTCTGTAATTCCAAGGGCTGGCTCCCAGCACACAGAGATGCTCTGGGTTAGTCCCACTCCTGGAATTGTCTCACCTCACAAACCTGCAGAGCCCAGAGGAGCGAAACCTTCACCAGCCCTCAGAGGGGACAAACAGGGAACAGCCAGAGCCAAGTGTCACCTGGAGCAGGGGAGGGAACAGCAGAGCTCTGAGAGCAAATCAATCAAATATCAACCAATAAACAGCACAGCTCTGAGAGCAAATCAGTCAAATATCAACCAATAAACAGCACAGATCTCAGAGCAAATCAGTCAAATATCAACCAATAAACAGCACAGATCTGAGAGAAAAATCAACCAAATATCAACCAATAAACAGCAGAGCTCTGAGAGCAAATCAGTCAAATATCAACCAATAAACAGCACAGCTCTGAGAGCGAATCAATCAAATATCAACCAATAAACAGCACAGCTCTGAGAGCGAATCGATCAAATATCAACCAATAAACAGCAGAGCTCTGAGAGCAAATCAACCAAATATCAACCAATAAACAGCACAGATCTGAGAGCAAATCAGTCAAATATCAACCAATAAACAGCAGAGCTCTGAGAGCAAATCAGTCAAATATCAACCAATAAACAGCACAGCTCTGAGAGCAAATCAATCAAATATCAACCAATAAACAGCACAGCTCTGAGAGCGAATCAACCAAATATCAACCAATAAACAGCACAGCTCTGAGAGCGAATCAACCAAATATCAACCAATAAACAGCACAGCTCTGAGAGCGAATCGATCAAATATCAACCAATAAACAGCACAGATCTCAGAGCAAATCAGTCAAATATCAACCAATAAACAGCACAGCTCTGAGAGCAAATCAATCAAATATCAACCAATAAACAGCACAGCTCTGAGAGCAAATCAATCAAATATCAACCAATAAACAGCACAGATCTCAGAGCAAATCAACCAAATATCAACCAATAAACAGCACAGATCTGAGAGCAAATCAACCAAATATCAACCAATAAACAGCACAGATCTCAGAGCAAATCAATCAAATATCAACCAATAAACAGCACAGCTCTGAGAGCAAATCAATCAAATATCAACCAATAAACAGCACAGATCTGAGAGCAAATCAGTCAAATAACAACTGAGAGGAATGTTACATTTGTCTTTACAAATAAGTTGTAGATCTGTTGGTAGATAAAGTTAGCACCAAGAGATAAACGAAACAATGGGAGGGATTGCACTGATTGGTGAATGGAAAAAGAGATTTGCATTTACAAACAAACTGTAGGTTTGCTGGTAAATTAAATGGGGTAACAGGAGATGAAAGAAGCAACAGGGGGGGAAACTATGAATTCTATAAGAATTAAAAATGAAAAGGGAGGGTTGTACATTAGAGGGGAATCTCAGGTATCAGGTGTTTGGGAAGTCTGTGCCTCTCAAGTACCTCAGCAATGGGGAAAGAGAGAGGGAAATTGGGATAAAAAGGGAGGCTGCATCCTCCAAAAATTGGAGAGATCCCAGGGGATGCCCCATGGCCTCTCCCTTTATTCCAATAAAGTAAAAGGACTCCTCTGTCCCCTTTTTGGACACAAACCGCTGGTGTTTGTGGATTCATTTTCCTGACACAACCAATAAACAGCACAGCTCTGAGAGCAATTCAATCACCTTTGTGACCAGAGACTATGAAACTGATGCAAAAAAATGTTCTTAATAAGCCTCCTTTAACACATTCCAGTCAGAATTCTGTTGTATTTCCAGTGGTGGCAGTGGCAGGACAAGGAGCAGCAGCCATGGAACTGAAACACAACAAATTCCACCCAAGCTGAGGAAAAACCTCTTTCCATGGAGCCCTGGAGCAGCTCCCAGGGAGGTGATGGGGACACCCCAAACCCAGCTGGGTGTGTCCCTGTGTCACCTGCTCAGGGTGACCCTGCCTGGGCTGGGAGATCTCCAGAGGTCCCTTCCAACCATAACCAGGCTGGGATTCTGGGATTTTGGGATTCTGGGATTCTGGGATTCTGGGAGTTTGGGATTCTGGGTTTTTGGGATTTTGGGATTCTGGGATTTTGGGATTTTGGGATTCTGGGGTTCTGGGATTCAGGGATTTTGGTATTTTGGGATTCTGGGATTTTGGCATTCTGGGATTCTGGGATTCTGGGATTTTGGGATTATGGGATTTTGGGATTGTGGGATTCTGGGATTTTGGGATTCTAGGATTCTGGGATTTTGGGATTTTGGGATTCTGGGGTTTTGGGATTATGGGATTCTGGGATTCTGGGATTCTGGGTTTTTGGGATTCTGGGATTCTGGGATTCTGGGATTTTGGGATTCTAGGATTTTGGGATTCTGGGATTCTGGGAGTCTGGGATTCTAGCATTTTGGGATTCTGGGATTCTGGGATTCTGGGATTTTAGGATTTTGGGATTCTGGGATTTTGGGATTTTGGGATTCTGGGATTTTGGGATTCTGGGAGTTTGGGATTCTAGCATTTTGGGATTCTGGGATTCTGGGATTTTGGGATTCTGGGATTTTGGGATTCTGGGATTTTGGGATTCTAGGATTTTGGGATTCTGGGATTCTGGGATTTTGGGATTTTGGGATTCTGGGGTTCTGGGATTTTGGGAATCTGGGTTTTTGGGCTTCTGGGATTCTGGGATTTTGGGATTTTGGTATTCTGGGATTTTGGGATTCTGGGATTTTGGGATTTTGGGATTCTGGGATTCTGGGATTCTGGGATTTTGGGATTCTGGGCTTCTGGGATTCTGGGATTTTGGGATTTTGGGATTTTGGGATTCTGGGATTCCGGGATTTTGGAATTTTGGGATTCTGGGATTCTCTGATTTTGGGATTTTGGGATTCTGGGATTTTGGGATTCTGGGATTTCGGTTTCCTTTCTCTTCCCTTTTGGGATGGATGCAGCTCTTCTGGAATTGCTTTTTCCCAGTATAGGGCAGGGAATTGTTTATAGGGGATGCCAGGGATTACCAAAGCAAACTCTCTGCTCTTTCCAGTGGGACAGCTGGGGACATCCTGCCCTCAGAGTGAGGATCCTTCCTGCCCATTCCAGGAGAATCCTGATGTTCCCTCACCTTAATACTGAAGGAATATTTCACTCCCTGAGCAGAGAGTGGGAATGATGCCTGTGCATCCTTAGGGCCACCAGCATCCTGCTCCTGGCTCCCTCCTGTCTGGCCCAGTCCCAGTGCCCACAGAGGGGATCCTGCCTGTCACCCCAGAACTGGGAACAGCCACCCTGAGTGTGCCACGAGCCTCCCCTGCTGCTTCCAAGGGCAGCTGGGGAGGGAAAATCCAACTGGAAACCTTTTCCTCCCTGCCTGTGACCTCCACACCAGCCCTCAGCACAAAACTGAGCCCTGCAGGAGCTGGACATTCCCCAGGGAATGCTGGACATGTCTCCAGACTCTGCACAGGAGTTTTGTGTGAGCCTTCTCCAGCAGAATTCCCAGCTCTGGAACCCTGGGATTCCTCTTGGGATCAGGTGCACTGGGCTCTCAGGATATCTGGAATTATGGAATGGTTTGGGTAGGGAGGGAGGTTAAATCCTCCCATCCCACCCCTGACAGCTTCCACCACCCCAGCCACAGCTTCCCTGAGCACCCACAACTCCTCTGCTCCCACAGAGCTCAGCCAGGGGCCTCTCAGAGATTCAGTGGGATCTCACCATCCCACAAAACTCCCCTCAGGATTTTCCTGAGCCAGATTCCCCCTGTGCCAGCAGCACCCTCACACACTTGGGACTTGGCAGCCCAAGCACAAAGCCAAGCCCAGCAGGGGTTGAAGCCTCCCATGTTCCCAGCATCCATCCCTTCCCAGGAAAACATCCTTTAAAAACTTGGAATAGGAACCTGGAATTCTTCAGGAGTGGAATCTGTCGGTGCCAAGCTCCCCCTTTTCCATTTTCCATTGGTGCCTCCTTATCAAGCATCTCATTTGCTGGAGTTTGTGTTTTTCCAAGGGTTTTTCAGTGGGATGCTCCAGGAAAATCCTGCCAGCACCCGAGTTGGAGAGAAGTGAATCATAAAATCTCCAAGGCCAATTAAAACCCCTCATGTTTTAAACAATGCTGATGATCTTTAAGCTCGTGCTTCCAGGCTGTAAGCTGAAAATAGCTGGGGGGGTTTGTCTTAAAACTGGAGCTTTCCAGAACCTGAGAGCCTGAAAAGTGGAATGGATTCAAACTGACAGGGAGGAGATTTAGGTGGGATATTGGGCAGGAATTCTTTATCCTGAGGATGGGCAGGGCTGGCACAGGGTGCCCAGAGCAGCTGTGGCTGCCCCTGGATCCCTGGAATGTTCAGTTCCAGGTTGGACACTGGGGCTGGAGCAGCCTGGGACAGTGGGAGGTGTCCCTGCCATGGCTCTAAAATCCCTCCCCACCCAAATCAGTTTGTGATTCCTCAAGAGAATGGAGATCCTGGCAGTGCTGGACAGGTCCTGGGAGACTCTGTGGGCACAAATAACCTGGTCTCATCCTAAGAAAAATTCCTGGCTCCAACAGCTCTGGTTTATATCCCAAAGTTTTCCTTCCTGAGCAGTAGCTCAGCAAACAGAGCTGATCCCACCGAGGCACAGGGATGAGTTTCAGGGATCAAATCCCTGATCCAGTGTGTAGGGTTGATGTGGCCAGAAATGTGAATTCTGTTAACCCAGCTGGGGCAGTGCCCCTGATCTCCTGGCACACATTATCTGCTCATGGGCATCTTTAAACCAGCTGGGCAATCATCTTTATCTTCCCACAGCCCATCCTCCCTCCAGGAGATATCTCCTGTTCATGGCCAGTGAGTCCCAGGGCATGACTGATAAAATTCCATCATCCCATGGGAGATGCTCCAGCCAGGGGAGGAGCCAAGCCTTTCCTACCCAGATAAAAACTGACATTTGGGACACCAAGGAACCTTCTTCCCACTGGATTCCAGAGGAAAACCAGACCTTTGCACATCATCCCTGGAGCTTCAGAGGAAACTGCACCTTCTCCAGGAGCACTGCTCCAGCTGAACCACATCTGCCCCTGCAGGAGGATGCAGCCACCATTGAATGGGACTGTGCCAACACCCTGACTGACTGACGGGTGTCAGCTTGGATTCTGACTCTGGCAGGGCTGGGATTGTTCTGTGTAATACTGCATTGCTAGTTTAATTTTCCTAGTAAAGAACTGTTATTCCTAATTCCCATCTCTTTGCCTGAGAGCTCCTTAATTTCAAAATTGTAATAATAATAATAATTTGGAGGAAGGGGGTTTGCATTCTCCATTTCAAAGAGAATTCTGCTTTTATTGGCAGACACCTGTCCCTCACACCCAGCTGCAGGAGCCCGTGAGCCAGGATGACTTTTGCCATCCCAACCTTTCCATGGCTGCTGGTTCCAGGCTCCTCCTGCAGCTCCCAGGCAGGAGAGCATTTCCAGAGTGACACTGAAACAGAAAATCCCAAAATTCTTTTTGCTCACACTGCCAGCAAAGGGGATTTTGGTGCATTCTGGATTCAGGGAGAAAATCCTGGGATCAGGGCAGTGAATTCTGTGATGGTGCAGTGCCCTTGGTCTGCTGGAGAAACCTCCAGAGTGCAACATTCCCCAGGGAAGAGAAAAGATCAGGAAAAGGGAGGGGTTGAGGACATTCCCAAGATCTTTTCCATTTGTTGGCTGAGCAAACCTTTCCAAGCCAGAGCTTCCAGTTGACATTTGAACCCTTTTCCCAGGGCTGTGTATCCCCCAAATCCACAAACAACAAACACAGAGAGGATTGAGGAGCAGAAATCTCATTTCCCACCCTCAAAAAAAACTGAGGAAGGGCTGAGGAGCTTCACTATTGGAATATTTGGGAAAATAAAAAACACAAGTCCTGGCATTCCAGCTGCTCAGCCTTTGGGAATGGCCATGGAATGGGACATTCAGGCCATGGTTTGGCTGATGGCTCCTCTGGCTCTCCAGTCTCCTGAAATTTTCCTCTTGGGGATCCAGAGCCCCCCAGAGCCCATGGGACAAACTGGGCTGTGGACAATCCAAAAGGCTGGAACACATCCCAAGGTTTCCCTTCCTCACAGGGATTTATGATCCCTCAGGGCACAAATAACCCCTTTTTTATTTTTTAATTTTAATTTTAATTTTTATTTTAATTCTTATTTTTATTCTTATTTTTATTTTATTTCTATTTTTATTTTCATTTCTATTCTTATTTTAATTTTTATTCTTATTTTTATTTTTATTCTTATTTTTATTTTTATTCTTATTTTTATTTTTTTTAATATTTTAATTTTAATTTTAAATTTTATTTTTATTTTTTTCCCTGGCACAGCTTGCTCAGTCCCAGCCCTGCTCCAGTTTGATCTCCTCACCTCCATTCCAGTGTTTGCTGTTATTTGCCTCCCAAAATATCCAACTCTTGGTCTGGGCTCAACAAATTGCAACCCCCACTCTACCTCCTATTAAAAAAACAAAAAAAAAAAGTTAAAAAGTCCCTATTAGAAACTATCAATTATGAGGAAAATAGTACCTGCAGCTGTGGAGAGGTTTATAAATAAATTCAGGTGCTGAGAGAGCTGGGACAGCCACACTCCTGCCACCCCCCAGCTTGGGATAAAATAGGAAAAGGGTCCCTCAGAAAGGATTTTTTCCCTTTGAACATTATTTACCTTGAAGGATCATGAGGTGGCTTTTGGCAGTCAAAGTTTTGGGATTTTTTAATACTTTAAAAAGAAAAAAAAAAAGGGTCGAGTTTTATTTTTAACCACACTTTTATTGCCTTTTTTTTTCCCCCCCAAAAACAAACCCACAGCAAATCACATCCTAGATTTCTATATTTACACTGCAGACTCTTAATCTCTCATGTAAATATCCATATTCTGGTGTAATCTCTAGAAAAAATGCTATTTATAGCATCCTGCTGCTGCAGAAATCTTCATTATCAATGTAATGCTCTGAGAGAAAAGCAAATCAATTTGCAGAGTTGTCAAACAGCAAGATAAGCACCCAGATTAAAACCATTCCAATTATTTTAAACAAAAAGAAACCTCAGTTGTTCCAATAATGAAGACAATGTGATAGACCACACAAATCCCATGACAAAAGTGATTTTTTTTTTTTTTTTTGGATGGAAAGAGTTATCCCAATTCTTTTTCACAGCAGCAATAAAAAATGGGTTAAAAAGGTTTCAATCACTTGGGATTTTCAGTTTTTCTTGGCAGAGAGTTTCTCTTCAGGGCTGACTGGGATGATGCCACTGCATTCTTCTGCCTTGGCCACGGGGTGTTTGACAAAAACCCTCCTGATGACATCAATGTCCCGTCCCAAATGATCCATCATGGGGGACACGATGGAAGGGGGGGCCTCTAAATCTATCAAAAAATACCTGCAATGAGAAACACACCAAATAAACCAAAATACCTGGGAAGGAACACAAGAAACAAAAAAACTTGGGATGGAACACAAGAAACCAAAAAAACTTGGGATGGAATAAAGGAAACCAAAATACCTGGGATGGAACAAAAGAAACCAAAATACCTGGGATGGAAAAAAAGAAACCAAAATACCTGGGATGGAACAAAAGAAACCAAAATACCTGGGATGGAAAAAAAGAAACCAAAATACCTGGGATGGAACAAAGGAAACCAAAATACCTGGGATGGAACAAAAGAAACCAAAAAAACTTGGGTTGGAACACAAGAAACCAAAATACCTGAGCTGGAACAAAAGAAACCAAAATACCTGGGACAGTGGGAGGTGTCCCTGGCATCCCAAATTATTCCATGGATGGGTTTTAAGGTCCCTTCCACCCCAAACCATTCCAGAATCCCACAGTTCTCCCAGCCCACCTCCCCCTGCAGCACCACACAACCCAGAAGTGCCATCCCTTCCATGAAGGCAAATCATCCCAGCAGGATCAGACATCCCAGTGCCACCCCAAAACTGCCCCTGGCACAGGGGACTCTGCCCTGCAGGAATTTTGGATTCTTCCCAAGTCAGCTACAGCAGGAGCATCCCATGTTCACAAAGGTGATCCTGGAGGGAAAGTCCCCAGGACCAGGAGGGAACTGGGAATCTGAAGGGGAAGCAGAGGTGGGGTGAGAACAAGCCCTGCTCGTGTCCTTCAGGCTGCTCTGGGTTCATGTTTTTGCATCACATCCCAAATATTGCACCCCAAGGGTCCCATGGGGCCAGGAATGACTCAGGCTGAGCTGCTGGGTTGCAGAATCCAGCCCTGGAAAACATGGGAATAACACTTTTATTCAGCCACCACCCTGATCTCACCCCAGCACCCACCTCAGAGCTCAGCTCATCCCCAAATCCTTCCCAGAAGGTCCAGAATTCTTGATGGGAGGGGCAGGATGGTAAAACCCCCAAGTTTTCAAGTTCCCCAAGTTCTGAAGTTGTCCCTGGAGCCAGGGCAGCAGGGCCAGCCCAGCCCAGCATCCCTGGGGTGCCTGAGCTGCAGCCACCAGGGATTTGGAGGAACAATTGGGATTGCCCAGGGATTTGGAGGAACTCTGCCCCACAGCAACAAAATCTGTTTTTTTGGGAAACTCAGCTCCAGAGCACAGAGATGCCACCAGGGCTGGAGTTTAGGGACAGGAACCATTTTCCAATTTTTGGAATCTAAGGATGCTCCCCCCTGAAACCAGGGGGATTCTCCATCCCTGGGGCATTCAGCAGGTCACACCTGACCTTCCAAACCCTCTCACCCAGCAGGGAGGAGGATGGGGGCAGGATTTCAGCAATTCCAGTGATTCCTTGCACTGCTCCCATCCCCATGCAGAATTTAATTCCATTTCTGCCCAGCTCTCATCTGCTGCTTTTTCATTGTGCTCCTAAAACGGCAAGAGGGTTGTTTTCTGTTTTTCTATGTTTTTTTTCCCCTCTCTCCTTCCCTCCAAAGGCTGCTCTGCAACTTGGTGCTTTCTCTGCCATTAGCAAAGGGTGGAAATTTCCACTGACGCACTGTTGATAAGCCAAGGAGCAGAGGGGGGGAAGGGAGGATGAGCTGTTCCAGCAGATCCTTCTCACTCCTCTCAGGAAAGGTATTTTATCAAAATGCAGGCACTGGGAACAAGGTGGTGTTTCAAAAACATCACCATTTGCTTCCCTCTGCCACAACAACAACAACAAAAAAAAAAAAAAAAAAAGAGAGAGAGAAGGGAGAAAGAAGCAGTGTAAAAATAAATAAATGAAATAAATGGGATTTCTTTAGGAAAGAAAGAAAGGCTGGAAAAACAATGAGCAGCACAATGGACAATGAAATCCCTGAGGAGATCTGAACCCCTCAAATCTCCACCCTGGGGTTTTTAAACCCTCCAACCTCCAGTGCAGGCAGGGATCTGTGAGCCCACAGTGCTGCTGGTTGTGGAGGAAACAACCCCAAATCCCAGGCAGACAAAGGCAGGGAAAACACAGGAATGCAGCAGGGAAAGCACCTGGTTCTTGCAGACAGAAATGCAAAAAGCATTTGTGCTCTCCAGGAGTTACCAGGGGAGAAATGCAGGAAAATTCCACTGATTCACCACGAGCCCACAGTTATTTTTGTCCTCCTGCTACACTGCAAACACAAGGATGATTTAAATGCAGGGGAGCAGACTGGAACACATTAGAACAATACATTAACTCCAGAAAAAAAAAAAAAAGAAAAAAAATAAATATAAGATGGTCTTAAATAAAGGAGGACGTGCCTTTGCATATGAGGGAAATTAAAAAAAAAAAAAAAAAGAGGAAAAAAAAGGAGCCAGGTTTCATTTCTCAAATTTACCATATTCAAGCCAGAAAGTGTTGGGACCTTGAGTCCTAAGGATGCTCAAATCTGTTGCTTTCAGATGGCCAGGACAGGACTTGAAGGGACCTGGATGAAAATTCCCTTTGAAATCCTCCTGGAATACAACTGTGAAGACTGGGGGGCTTGGAAGAGGCTGTGGGGTCCCAAAGTTTTGTGGAGGTGGAAGATCCAAAGGAAAGAAAATGTTCTGAGGAAGAGCAGAGGTGAAAGGAGCAGAAAACACCTGGAGGGAACCACAGCAGGAGCTCCACCTTGTCCTCATCAAGGTAATTTCACAAAAATAATTTCTTTTTTGTTAGCTGAACATTCATTTTTAGGACCATGGAAATGGGGGAATTTGCAAGTCCATGGTCAGGATTGTCAGGAGAACGAGTGTTGCCTTTGGCTTTTAAAAATCTGGCAGTGGAAATTCCTTGGAGATCTGGGAAGGACCAGATCAAACCCAAAAGTTGGATTTCAGTGCCCAAAGAGTGGCACAGCAGTGATGGGGATGGGCCCCAAAAAGCTTGTGGGGGGATGAATGCACAGCCCCAGGAATGGCATTTCCCAAATTCCACCCAAATTCCACCCACAGGCACCTGCTGTGCCTCTGGTTAAATCAAGAGGTTTCCATGGAGTCATCAAGGTTGGAAAAAACCTTCAAGGCCATTGATGTGCCTGATGCCCACTGCTAAAACCCAATTCAATTCAACATTGACAGATAATGAAGGAAAGGAAAAGATTTAAATGAAATTTTTAATTTAATCCCATCCCAGTGGTGGCTGGTTGCCATTTCACCAAGCCCAGTGGCCACCACACTCAACAAGGAGCTTGCACAAGGATTTGGGACGTTCTGCTGCCTCCACATCACCAACTTTGCTCAAAAAAGCACCAAAATTTCAAAGTGCCCTTCCACAGGTGAGGTGGAAAGGGAAAAAAAAAAACATCCCAAAGATTTCAGGGCTTTGATCCTTGGGGCACATCCACACTCAGACTGGAAAAGTTTGAAATAATGGTTCAAGTCACCAATGAAGAAAGCCCCATCTAGTGGAAGAAGACAAATCAATTGAGCAGAAAATACTTCAAATGTGCATAAATCCACAAATATTCCAGCTGCTTTTGCTCCCATCCAGGTGCACTGCACAGCCAGGACACCCTGTAGCCCAAACAGCTCAAGATGTTCTAAAATCCAAACAGCAACAAGAAGCTGGGTTGGGAATTAAGTTTTAATTTATTTATGGGGGGGTTAAGTAAGGAAAAAATGCAGCTCCTTTCATCTGGCTTTTTGTTTTGCCCTCTTTGGTCTTCAAGAGCCATGAAAAGCATCAAGAGGCTCCACCTGAGCATGTCTGGAGAATAAAAATCTTTGTAATTTGGGTTCAATAAAGGGCGGGGAGAGGGTTGTTCCAACCTGTGAACGCTCCAGAGAACAATCCTGACAGGTGACCATGATTTATTTACAAACCAAGGCAATCAAATCCATCCAGGATGATCAGAGGGCACTTCAACCTCTCCCATCCACCTGGAAAATCTCATCCTGCCACGAGCAGGAGGCTGGAAAGTCAATTTGTGCAAAGCTTGAACACCTAACAGAATTTCCATGGAAATGTTCCCACAAAAGTCAATAAAAGGGGGTGTCCAGAGAGGATTTGGGGATTCCTCATCCCTGGAAATGTCCAGGTTGGATGGAGCTTGGAGCAATCTGGGACAGTGATCCTCAAGATCCCTTCCAGCCCAACCCATTCCATGACTCCACTGTCAATTATTGAATTATTGAATTAATTATTCCTCTCAATAACCATCCATTCCTGCTGGTTGAGGTTCTGGAAACAAGAGATTTCCTGGGCAGCTGCTTTGGCAAATCCACCTGCAATTTCTGCCCCCCCTGGATGTCCTTGAGTATCCCTTGAGCCTCAGAATTCCTCTGGAATTAATTCAGCTCCTACAGAAAATCCCCCAGGCAAGTGTGAAGATAAACTGCCCAGAAGGAAATTCCTGGGTGGTAATTCCTGATAAACTCCCAAAATTAAATTCCTGGGTGATATTTCCTGATCAATTCCCAAAATGCAATTTTTGGATGATAATTCCTGATAAACTCCCAAAATTAAATTCCTGGGTGATAATTCCTGATAAATTCCCCAGATTGGATGATAATTCCTGGTATTTTCCCCAAATGCAATTCCTAGGTGATAATTCCTGATAAACTCCCAAAATTAAATTCCTGGGTGAAAATTCCTGATAAATTCCCCAGATTGGATGATAATTTCTGATGAACACCCCTAAATGCAATTCCTGATAATTTCCCCAAATGCAATTCCTGGATGGTAACTCTTGATAAACTCCCAAAATAAATTCCTGGATGATAATTCCTGATCAATTCCAAAAATGCAATTTTTGGATGATAATTCCTGATGAACTCCCCTAAATTAAAATCCTGGGTGATAATTTCTGATAAATTCCCCAGATTGGATGGTAATTCCTCATCAACTCTCCAAATTGGATGGTAATTCCTGATAAACACCCAAAATGCAATTTTTGGATTGATAATTCCTGATAAACTCCCCAGATTGGATGGTAATTCTTGATAATTCCCCCAAATGCAATTCCTGGGTGATAATTCCTGATAAACTCCCAAAATTAAAATCCTGGGTGATAATTCCTGATAAACTCCCAAAATCAAATGCCTGGGTATTAATTCCTGATAAATTCCCAAAATGCAATTTTTGGATGATAATTCCTTATAAATTCCCCAGATTGGATGGTAATTCCTGATAGACTCCCCAAATTCAATTCCTGGGTGATAATTCCTGATAAACTCCCAAAATGCAATTTTTGGACAATAATTCCTGATCAACTCCCCAAATTGGATGATAATTCCTGCTGAGCTCCCCAAAAGCAGTTCCTGGGTGATAACTCCTGCTGAATTCCCAAAATTCAGTTCAGCAAGAACAAAGCAAGCCCTGGCTCTGCTATTTCAGAGAACATGGGGGCTGAGGAGACAACTGGCAGTGAAGAGCAAAACAAAAAGATGAAGAAGCAAAGCAAGCAAATAACACAAGAAAATTGCCATCTTTTCAAAATCAAATCTGAAAGCAAGAAAAAAAACCAACAAGGCAACAGAAAACTGGCAAATAGGACATGGAAATTGTGAATAATCAGAGTTTTGCTGGAGAACTCAAAAATCATGGGATGGTTTGGGTTGGAAGGGAACTGGAACTGCCCCAGTGCCAGCCCTGCCATGGGGGTGTCCCTTCCACTGGCCTGGGACACTTCCAAATAAAACTCAATAAAATAAAACTCAATAAAAGAAAGTGAATTAAATGATAAAAATGTGGGGAGAAAGGTGTAAAACATTCCCATGTTACAGGCAGATTTAACAAAGGGATCCCACCCATCCCAAAACTAAGGGGAAGGAAATTCCCAAACCCTGAGCAGGCTGAGCTCCATCACCTTTGCTCCAGAAAAAAAAAAAAAAAAAAAAGAATGGAAACAACATTGGAACAACTGAAAGCTCAAATCCCAACCCCCATGTTCCAATTCCTCCTGCAATTTCACAGATTCCTGATCTGCAAATCCCTGGAGCCATCACCTTCCCAGAGCAGTGTGTGAATCTTATTTTTTTTTTTTTCTTTTTTTTTTTTTTGCAGGGTCAGAGCAACCACCAAGTGCCACCCCCAGTGTGCTACTCCCACTTTACAACCAGTTGGAATTGTGCTGTCCTCAGGCAGCCTGGAGAGGGATTCAGGAGCATCTCAAACAGCAAAGAGAGCCAGGGATGAACATTCCTTCAACTCAAAGGTTGGCACACACCTCGTTTAAATCAGGTTGGCACAAACACCCCTGGGACCAAAAAAAACACCAAACACCTTCAAATCCATTGAAAGGAGATCATTAATAACAAGCAGTGGTGAGTAAAAGAAATGCTTGGCACAAATCTGTTGCCCAGCAGGAGAGAAATGTTGGGAATCTTTATTTAAATAGATTTTTCTCCTGGTTTTTCACAGGCAAGTTTCACCTAAATTTCTATACCTGGAACCTGGTGCTTGTCACATTTTGTTCAGCCACAAGATGGGTTGTTGCAATTTCAAATCAGCCTCTGAAATACTTAAAAACCAAAATATTCCTGTTCCACTATGAATAAAATAAATGTGAATGAGTGGTTAATTCAGTTTATAGATCAGTCAAGCAGGGATTGAAAGGTTTGATTCTTTAGATGAATCCACACAATTCCCAAAACTCAATTTTCATAATGACCTACAGGCAAAAATTGTCAGTTGTGAAGTCTCTGGGATGCTGTTCAGTTTGTAACATCCCTGTACTGCACTTTATATCCACTTTATATCCACTTTTTATCCACTTTATATCCACTTTTTATCCACTTTTTATCCACTTTTTATCCCCTTTTAACCACAATATCCCAGATGATGCTGGAGCACTCCATAACTCAGGGCAAAAAAAAAAATCCCTTTTTTAAGGATAAACCATCCCTCCTGCTGATTTATGAATTTGTATTTTCCACTTCAACTTTTTCCCTATTCCTAAAATCACCCCCAAAACCTGCACAAGCTTTGTCCTGGAGATCATGGAATGGCTTGGGTTGGGAGGGAATAAAATCATTCCATGGGCAGGGAACCTTCCACCAAGCCCTCATTCTATTAATTTTTATATAATTATTTTAGATTAATTTTTATATAATTCATCAGCCAGGAGGAAATAATGGATTGTGTCCATCCCAAATCTCCAACTAACTACATGCTACAGGAAAATAAACCAGGTAAAGCTCTAAGAGTAAAAGATTTTTTTTTTTTAAAAAAGAAATAAACTAAAAAATATTAAAACCTCAACCAAGCAAAAAATTAAAAGCTTTGGAAGATTCAAGATGCTCCCCCAGACACTTATTTGAATTCTCACAGAAGCATCTTTTAAATTAATTCAGAATTAGCCAAGACTAAGGGAAGGTGAAATATTCTGGATTATCCAATGTCCCACTCCACACCAGCCTGCTCCAAAAGGGAGCACAGGGGAATTAGAAATTGGCTGGGAGGGAGAAAAAACTCCAGGATTTCATGGTAAATCCAGGAGCTTAGGGAGCTACATGGAAAAGTTGTTTATTTTCTTTTTAACTTGGCCCAATTGAAAATAAAATTTTAAAAAATTATTTTCTACAGCTGCTGTAAAGCAGAACTGGCTGATTTGATAAGGTGGCTCAAAAACTGACTTATTGATGGGTAATGTTTGGTTTCCTGAATGTTTTATTTTCCCATCTAAAATACTGGATGCAATCCATGCTGCCTGTCCAAATCCCACAGGAATACTCTGGGAATACAACCCCTGGAATTGCCAGGTGCTGAGATCCCAAAGAAAGGCACAGAAATCATTTCCTGGAGCATCTCCCTCCATCCCCTCTGCCTCTCAGCAAAGGAGAGCTGGGGAGGGACAGGACACAGGGAATGGAGGGACAGACACAGGGAATGGAGGGACAGACACAGGGATGGAGGGACAGACACAGGGATGGAGGGACAGACACAGGGAATGGAGGGACAGACACAGGGAATGGAGGGACAGGACACAGGGAATGGAGGGACAGACACAGGGAATGGCTGCAGAGTAGGGTTGGATGGGATATTGGGAATCAGGAATTGTTCCCTGGGAGGGGCTGGGATGGATTCCCAGAGCAGCTGTGGCTGCCCCTGGATCCCTGGAATGTTCAGTTCCAGTTGGACACTGGGGCTGGAGCAGCCTGGGACAGTGGGAGGTGTCCCTGCCATGGATCTGGAAGATCTTTCAGGTCCCTGCAAACCCAAACCATTCCCTGACTCCACTCCAGGCTCTGCCACTGTGCCCCTTTTGCTCTCCTGCTCCATTCTGGGTTATTTTTCTCTCCAGCCATGGCCTGACCCTGCCAGTTTTGCAATGTGGGATGAAATCCTGTTGCATGCCCATGGGAGCTGAGAAATTCTTGTCTCAAGCCAGAATTAGTGATTACCTCATGCTGCTGTCAGAGCAGACACATTTTCTAAACATTAAAACCTTTTCCAAGGGCAGGACAAGGAGCTGGTGCTTCTCTCCTTGTGCCAGGGGGGAGCTGAGGCAGAGGGATGAAATCCCACAGATTTTGGGTTCTTCAAGCAGGATCTACAGAACTTTGGGGAAGAGGTGAAGAGAAGCCATTTCTCCAGATCTGTGCCAGGGCCTCATCACCTGCCCAGGAGGAATTCCTCCCCAGTTCCCCATCTCCCCTGCCCTTGGCACTGGGAACCCATTCCTCCTTTTCACAGGGTTCCTCTGGTTTGTTCTCAGGTGTCCCTGAAGTTTCTCCTCCCCAGCTGATGGGACAGGAGTGTGCTCAGATCCCCTTTCCCCTGGCAGCTCTCACCATTCCCCTTTGGCAGGAGCACCAGGAGATGCTCAGAGAAGGGAATGGAACCAGGAATCTCCCCTAGACTTGATCCAAGAAGGAATTCACAGCTCTGGAGTCCCCTCAGCCCCCCCAGAGCCCCTCCAGGAAGGGCAGGATGGCCAAGCTCCTGTTCATCCCTGCAGGATGGGCAGCAGCTGAATAATTGCTTTAATTGTTATAATTGTTATTTGGATTAGCAGTAGGGGTTGCTTAGCAACATCCCCAGGCCTTGGGAGAGGCAGGAGCCATTTCAGAGGAGCCCTCAAGGAGCAAAACCACCCTGGGCAGGAGGTGGAAGCTGTGGGGCAGCCCAGAGTTCATTCCCAATTTTGTGTTTCCATAAAACATCCTCAGGTGAGGGCTGGGAGAGCTGGGGGTGCTCACCTGGGCAGGAGAAGCTGCAGGAGAGCTGGAGAGGGACAGGGAATGGCTGCAGAGTTGGGTTTGATGGGATTTTGGGCAGGAATTGTTCCCTGGGATGGAATTCCTGGGATGGATCCCTGGCAGTGCCCAGTTCCAGGCTGGACATTGGGGCTTGGGACAGTGGGAGGTGTCCCTGCCATGGCAGGGCTGGAACAAGATGAGCCTTAAAATCCCTCCCCACCCAAACCATTCCATGACTCTGGACTTTATCAAACCCAAAAACTGTAACAGAAACACAAGGGCACCTGAACTTGATAATTAACATTGGAGGAAAGGAATCCATCCTGCCAACCAGCAGATTAAGCTCAGCTTTTATCAGGAAACTGCCTAAAAATAGTTATTAAAAAAAAAAAAATTGTTTATTGTTATAACTGTTGTTTCTGAAAGTTCTGCAGCTCCAAAAACATGACTGAAAACCAAGAGAAAACTGACAGCACTCAGAATAAAACACACAAAACACTCCAAGCAGGACACACACCCCCCAAGAACCTCCCACCATTTTCTGAGCTCCCCAAAAACACCACCAGGAACACCAAGGGCTTGCTGCTGCTGTAATTTGAGAGGAGCAGGGCTGGAGGAAAAGCATCCCCACCTACCCTCCTCTCCTGTGGCGCTCCTTGTGCTTGGAGATCTTGTAGGGCAGAGCCCTCTCCCCCAAATTCTCCAGGTTCCTGACGATGGCTCCTCTCTCCAGCAGAGCCTCAACGGTTCTTTTCAGCACTGCAGCTGTCTCAGGCTGCAAAAAAAAGGAGGAAAAGTCAGAAACTCATCAAAATCTGTTTTTTTATGTGGTAGAAAGGACACCTGCACAGCTCAGCACTTGGTGCTGCAAGCCAAGCAGACAAAGTGGAAGCGTCAGGGAGAGAATTTTTCTTCCTCAGCAAAAATTTCCTGTTATTTCCAAGTCAGGCCCCAGCAGAGAAGAGAATGAGTTCATGGATTTGACTCACCTGGAATCACCTGGCAGAGCCTGGCACAAGCCAACATTCCCAGCAAAGGAAAATGATGGATTTGGAAGAGTTTTGGGGTCCTTGTGCTGTTTAGAGCACTGAGGTCACTCCTGACAAACCCTTCCTAACCCCCATGCAGATTTAGATTAAATTAAATTAAATTAAATTCTGTTGGGTAAACTCCCTGCCCTCCATCCCTCACCCCCCAAGGACACAGAGCTTTTTGTCTCTTTTCCCCATGCCCAGGGATCAGCACATTCCCTGAGCTGCAATTTCTGAACACAACCAAGCCAAAGCTTTCAGCCCCATGGATTCAAAAACAAAACCAGAGAGAAAGAACAAGAACAGAAAGCCACAGATTTCTACATTCAGGATTGGAAAATTTGCAGCCTTCCCCACTTGTGGCCATACTCTGAAAACACCAACTAATTGTGGGGTTGGAAAGCTTGTCACTGGAACCCCTCTCATTCTGCCTCTCCCAAAATTGCCATGGCTTATCCTGGCCTGCCCAAAGCCATCACCCAACTAAAAATAACCTGAACTCTGCAAAGAGGAGATGCACAGACACAGGTCCCTGGGTCTGCCCCAGAGCCAGCCCAGGGGGGCAGAGGAAAGGCCCTGCCTGGCCCAGGAGCCACAACAATTCTGCCTCAACAGCCAAAATAATCCCAGTCCCAGCTCTAATCCCAGTCCCAGCTCTAATCCCAGTCCCAGTCCCAGCTCTAATCCCAGTCCCAGCTCTAATTCCAGTCCCAGACCCAACTCTAATTCCAGTCCCAGTCCCAGCTCTAATCCCAGTCCCAGCTCTAATTCCAGTCCCAGACCCAACTCTAATTCCAGTCCCAGTCCCAGCTCTAATTCCAGTCCCAGACCCAACTCTAATTCCAGTCCCAGTCCCAGCTCTAATCCCCAGTCCCAGCTCTAATCCCAGTCCCAGCACTAATCCCAGTCCCAGTCCCAGCTCTAATCCCAGTCCCAGTCCCAGCTCTAATTCCAGTCCCAGCTCTAATCCCAGTCCCAGTCCCAGCTCTAATTCCAGCCCCAGTCCCAGCTCTAATCCCAGTCCCAGTTCCAGCTCTAATCCCAGTCCCAGTCCCAGTCCCAGTCCCAGCTCTAATCCCAGTCCCAGTCCCAGCTCTAATCCCAGTCCCAGACAGGACAGACAGCAGGGACAGACAGACACACAGGGACAGCCAGGGCTGAGTGCTTTTGGAAGAAGGATCCCAAAGACTTTTTCTGCAAACCCAGGTTCCCCACTGCTCCCCCTGCACGTGTTTCAGTCCTGCCCAGCAGGAATCTGCTCACTCCAGATCTGCCACCAGTCACACCCAGCCCAGTGTCACACCTGCCACAGGTCAGGGCACACCCTGAGCTCTGTCCCCACTGGAGCCCAGGAGGGGCTGGGGGAGCTGGGGAGGGGCTGAGCCTGGAGGAAAGGAGGCTCAGGGTGACAGCAGCAGGAATTTCCCCATGGAAAGGGAGCTCAGGGGCTGGAACTGCCCAGGGAGGTTTGGGGTCCCCATCCCTGCAGGTGCCCAGAAATGTGAGGTTGTGGTTTAAAGGTGAGCACAGCTGGGGCTGGGCCATGGTTGGATGGATCATCCTAAAATCTTCCCCAGCCTCAGCAATTCTGTGATTCTGGGAATTCTCTGCTGGGAATTCCAGTTCCAATCCCAGTCCCAGCTCTAATCCCAGTCCCAGTCCCAGCTCTAATCCCAGTCCCAGCTCTAATTCCAGTCCCAGATCTAATTCCAATCCCAGTCCCAACTCTAATTCCAGTCCCAGTCCCAGCTCTAATCCCAGTCCCAGCTCTAATCCCAGTCCCAGAGCCCAGCTCTAATTCCAGTCCCAGATCTAATTCCAATCCCAGTCCTAGCTCTAATTCCAATCCCAGTCCCAGCTCTAATTCCAGTCCCAGTCCCAGCTCTAATTCCAGTCCCAGCTCTAATCCCAGTCCCAGTCCCAGCTGTAATTCCAGTCCCAGTCCCAGCTGTAATTCCAGTCCCAGAGCCCAGCTCTAATTCCAGTCCCAGTCCCAGCTCTAATCCCAGTCCCAGTCCCAGCACTAATCCCAGTCCCAGTCCCAGCTTTAATCCCAGTCCCAGAGCCCAGCTCTAATTCCAATCCCAGTCCCAGCTCTAATTCCAGTCCCAGTCCCAGCTCTAATTCCAGTCCCAGTCCCAGCTCTAATCCCAGTCCCAGTCCCAGTCCCAGCTCTAATTCCAGTCCCAGTCCCAGCTCTAATCCCAGTCCCAGTCCCAGCACTAATCCCAGTCCCAGTCCCAGCTCTAATTCCAGTCCCAGTCCCAGCTCTAATCCCAGTCCCAGTCCCAGTCCCAGCTCTAATTCCAGTCCCAGTCCCAGCTCTAATCCCAGTCCCAGTAGCAAAGTGGCTTCAGGAATGATCATCAGCCATGAAGCTCAAAGAGCAGCCTGGAGACAAATGTGGAAACAAAGCCTTGGGAATGCTGCTGCCTCCTAAAAAACGAGGAGCCACCCCCTGGAAGCAGAGCTGGGTGACAGGACTCAGCTCCACTGCTCCCTTCTCCATCTCATTTCCCTAAGAAAAGTCCAAGGGACAGAAAATCCAGCACTGACTATAAAAACAGCTTTGCCCAGCACCAAAAGCTCCTCCAAGAGAGTCTCTGGAGAGAGAAAAGGCAGCAAACACCAAATCCTCAGCAGTTTTAGGACAGCTCCCAAGTTCTTCTGGCCACTTGCTCAGTCCAACAGGAAACATTTAAAGTCAGTGGGCACATCCCAAATTATAAACATGCCAATTACTTGATTATAACTTGATTCAATGTAGTAACAGCAGGATAAAATTATGTCTTTTTTTGGTTGCTCAGCAGTTGCAAAAGGTTGGTCTGGGATTATTTACTGAGGTGGAAATCAAAGAAGGCAAAATCCATCTTTAGAAGGAAACTGCAATTACAAGCAACAAAACTAAGGGGCAAAACCATTTCCTTGCTGTCATTTACTAGTTAATAAAACATTAGAAATTATTAGTGAAAATTGTTAAAAACTCTGCAATTCCTGTAAAAGCATCAACAACCCCGAGCAGCAGCCCCAGGTTGGGAACAACCACTCAGGAGAGATGAAAATCCAGAAAAATGCAGCATTCCAAGGAAACAGAGGATGTGGGAGCTGTGCTGGACCCTGGGAAGAATGGGCTGTGCTGGAGCCATGGAAATGGGAGGGACCCCCAAAACCTGCCTGGAAGTTCAGGGCTGGGGAGGGATCCCAGATTGGTTTGGAGGGACCTTAAATCCCATTTAATCCCAGCCCTGCCATGGGGACACCTCCCACTGCCCCAGGCTGCTCCAGCCCCAGTGTCCAACTGGAACTGAACATTCCAGGGATCAGGGGCAGCCACAGCTGCTCTGGGAATCCATCCCAGGGAACAATTCCTAATTCCCAAAATCCCATCAGACCCATTTGAAACCATTCCCTGTGTGCTGTTCCTCCATCCTCATCCCAAATCCCTCTCCAGCTCTCCTGGGTCCCTTCAGGGGCTCTGAGCTCTCCCTGGATCCTTTTCCAGGTGAACATTCCCAGCTCTCCCAGCTGGATCCAGAGCAGAGGAGCAGCCCTGTGGTCTCCTCTGGACTCATCCCAACATTTCCTCTCTTGTCTTGGAGCCCCAGGCTGGGTCAATTCAGGGCCAGCTGGCTGCAGGGACAGAGGTTTGTCACCACAGCAGAACAATTTTCCCCAGACACCATAAGGCACAAATGGGAAAATCCAGGTGCTGCTGACCATGACAACCTTTCCATGCTCCCATCCCACACTGAGGGGACACAAAATCAGGAGACACTGGTCCAGAAATGGCAAACAGAAAGTTACAGCAGGCACATCACCAAAAACAACCTGGGGGGAAGAGATCAAAATGATTTCTGAGTTAAAATTAACATCCCTTCCTCAAGACAAGATTTTAATAGAGTGTAAGGCAAAGAACCAGATGTGAATGTGAAATCCACAGACCTGCATGCAGAGGAAGAAGAAACTCAAACACAAAGTGATGCCTGAACTCTTCTGTTCCCAAATCCACCTTTCTTCTTCAAAGAATCTAAATTCTGTGATGGATCTTTTCCAATCTTAACTCAACTTGTAAGATCAAAGGAAATTATAGAAGAAATTAAACTAAAATCTAAGGAATAAATGTATTCTATAAATACCAACTCACAGCTAAATTAAAACATCAATCCCAACACTTATTTTAATTCATTTTAAGAGAGCTGAAAGTATTGAGAATTTCTAAAATAAGCCTAAAAAGGTGCCTTTAAAATCTGAAATAAACCAAATGCTCCAAGATTTAGGGTCATTTCAATGGTTTATTACTAGAAACAGTTAAAGTAACAATTGGCCATAAAGTCACAGAAGGGTTTGGGTTGAAGGGATTTTAGGGACCACCCAGAGCCACCCCTGCCATGGGGACACCTCCCACTGTCCCAGGCTGCTCCAGCCCCAGTGTCCAACCTGGAACATTCCAGAACCTCAGAACTGAATAAACACCTTCCTTAAAACTCTAAACTCTTCTTCTGACCACAATACATTCTAATAAGGGCTTCAAAATTCTCCTTGTCAGAAACTGAGAAAGAGCTCCCAGGAACTCCAAGCTGTGTTCCTGCCACGATGTGAATATCTTTCAGCAGGTTTATTTTGTATTTTTATTTTTATTTTGTATGTTCATTAAGCTTAATTAAGATTGGAAAGGAAAAATAATGAAATTAAAACCCAAAAACAAGCCATGGAGGGAGCATCCCCCCTTCTTCCCCAGTTTTACAGACTGGGCAGGACACCACAGGGGCTGGGACGTCCCCATGGTCACTTGGGGTCCAATTTCCCAAAATCAGAGAATCCCTGAGCTGGAAAATCCCTCCCAGCCCCTGCAGTGCCAGCTGTGCCCTGTCCCCACCTTGTCACCCTGAGTGCCACCTCCAGGTGCCACCTGCAGGGATGGGGACCCCAAACCTCCCTGGGCAGTTCCAGCCCCTGAGCTCCCTTTCCATGGGGAAATTCCTGCTGCTGTCACCCTGAGCCTCCTTTTCTCCAGGCTCAGCCCCTTCCCAGCTCCCTCCAGACTGGTCTGAGCCATCCCTCCCTTCTGTGAGAGGAATTTCCAAGGATCAGATCTGGCTCTGATGCCCACCCTGCCCATCCTCACTGCTGCCTGCTGTGATTTTTACATCCTCCCACTTCTGCAGAGCATCCTTGGCTCTGCAGCAGAAGGTTTCAGGTGAAGTCACAGTGTTTTCTCCAGGTCAAGAGGGAATCTTGCCAATTCTTTGCTCAAATTCTGCCAGATCAATCCTGGGATACAAAAAGCTGCCTCATAAACAGGGCTCAGGTAAATATTAAAAACCACAGATAAAGGGTTATAAACATCATCATTATCTTCTATCACTCCACCAATACCTCAAAAATAAAGCCCAAAACACCCAAAAAGCAAATCCCTGAGTCCAACCTGACTGAAGTGGGGAGAGAAGCTCCAGAGGTGAAACCTCCTGGCTCCTTCCCTTTCCCAGCACCAGAACATCCACAGGGAAACTGGGGCAGCCACATCCCAGAGGGGAATTCACTCCCTGCAGGAAAAAAGCCTCCCTGGCACCATTCCATGGGATTTTCCACACAAACCCTGCCCAGAACCCACCTGGGCCAGGCCCCCACACCCAGAGGAACCTGAATTCCCAAAAAAAGCAGGAAACTGGGCAGGGAGGTTTGGCCAACACAAACAGAACCAGCTGGTGACAAAGAGGCTGCTTGAACCTCTTTGAGAATCACTGACCTGGAAAGCTGCTCGCTGAGCAAACACCTAATAAACTAATTACAGAGCCAGTTAATTAATAGTTAACTCGTGAAAACGCTCCCTCTTGGAAATCACAAATCCAAACCAAGCTTGTAAGGCAGGAAAATGCTTCTTTTTCCATCCCAAAGCCAAAGTTTCCTCTCAAAAAAATGTTTCTTAACCACCCCTTGAAACAAACAGCAGCAAAACTTCCATTTTTCTTTTACAATGCAGCAGCAAAAGAAGAGAATAAATGAAAAAATTTGGGTTAATTCATTTTCTCAGCAGCCTTGCCAGAGTTTTTGCCAACATCCCATCTCCAGAGGAGTGTGAATCCCTGATTTAACACCATTTTGCCCCTTTCCTTGCTGAAACACAGCACTGGAGAAGGAATTCATGATTCCCAAGTTCACCATGTCCTTGTGGAGGCAGAGGGAGATTCAGGGCTCTGCTCACAGAATGTGCTGATGTTTTAACTCCACATCAACAGGAAGGTGCTGGTCCCACTTAAGAACTGATTAAGCTGAACAAGATATTTGAAGATAAAAGAAAAAAGTGGGATTTGACAATACCCAGGGCAGATTCCATGATAAAGGGGGGTCACTCCCAGCCCAGCCCAGCCTCACCTCCCAAACAAACTCAGGATTTGGGATCCTGAAGTTCTCCTGCAGTTCCAAAGAACCTTTGGAATCACCTTTCCCTACAGGGTTTACTGCAAGTAAAATACTCCAAAGCAGCTCCACAAATCTCTGTTCTGCTGGGTTGGTCAGTTTGGTGTTTGGCTTTTTTTGTTGTTGTTGTTTTGTTTTTCTCTATTTTTATTGAAACTTTGTACAGAAGTTTGAAACATTTCCATACAATACTTTGAGACAGGACAAAATGCCATGGTAAAGGAATGTAAACTGCAAGAAACACAGTCTGAAAGTATCCAAATACTCTCTAATAAGAGTTTTAGTTTGAAGACTAATGCAGGAGGCAAAATAATATGCATACAGTATACAAAGAACAGTATACACAGGGCCAGCAATGCTAACTAGGAAAATTTTGCATCAGATTTACTTCAAAGATTGATAGCAATATGATAATTCTATACACTAGACCAAAATTAATTTATCATACATCGTTTCTATGACAAAAAGCTTGTCATTAAGGACAGTAGCAACTTACAATATAATTAAGCTGTATTAATCTCATTAACACTTCTAAATCTATATTCCTACTACAGTAAAGTTGTTTTTTTTTTTTTTTCTCAGTATATTGTCTTATAAGATCTTAACAGACCTTTAAATAACACTTTACCAAAAGAGACCTGGATCCATTATAGTGATCTTATCTACATGCCCATTTGGCTTATTTCCAAAAAAACAACCAAGGGACAAGGAAAAAGGCAGGTTTCAAATGCTATATGATATCATTTGGTTTTGGTCTGAAATGTATTTTAGAGAGTTAAAAAAAACCAACAGAAAAAAGGCAGTTCATTAACTGGTATTTTATATAAAATCTGCAGAAAAATACAACAGCAACAAAACCCAGAAATACTTCACAGATATCTAAAAAAACATCTTTTTTTTTTTTTTCTCAGAGATACAAGGTAAAGCAGCATCACTTTGACACTGTGCTTTAAAAAAGAAGATGATGAATGAAGAGACTGCTCGAGTGAGATTAGAAAATTTTGCTTTCTTCTTGAAGAAGACTACTAACATTTTGCACAGCAACTATTTTTATAACCACCTCATTTGAAAAGCGTGTGTTCCTAGACACAGAATTGTCATTTTTGCTCAAAGTGTCTGACTTTACACAGTGGAACTGAGAATGCCAAGTGTCACCAGATGTCACTGTACCATGAGTTCAAGGTTGGAACAGAAGTGAAGCAAATGCCTTGAAACCAACACCAGGAAAGAAATCAAAGAGAAAGTGTTTTGTAAACAGAACAAAACCACTTTGCAAAGAAAGAAAAAAAAAAAACAAAAAAAAACCCCACAAAAACCCAAAAAACCAAGAGTTCAGAGATCTCACAGTGAAATCAGAAATTCTAATTATGTATGTTTTACATTCTAGGACTACTCTTTACCTTAGGCCAATTAAAGCACATTAAACCATTTAATTATATACAAACATTTTCTTTAAAAAAAACAAAAAAAAAAATTAAAACATTGCACAGAAGTCTGCTTTTAACATCACATAACAAGGTTAGTTTTATTTTCAAAACAATTACATTTAAGGGCACAGAACATACAGAATACCAAATTAACAGATGAGTAATTTTGCTTCTCTGTACATGCTAAATCCAAAGATTTCCTTGAGAAAGCTGGAGCTTGGCAACTCCAGCTTCTTCCACGTCTCCTGTTCTCTGAAAGGGAGCAATTCCCAACACCTCCTCTATCTCAGGATTTAAAAAAATAGATATATAAAAAAAATAAAGCTGTTTTAAAGTTGTAAGCATCTTTTAAGTGCTGGCAGAGCTCTCTGGGTGGCTCTGCCCCCTCCACTGTAACCTGTGGAAATAAATCCTTTTTTCCCCTTGGTTACAGGGCTCATGACTCTCATCAGAAGTCTCATCTTGGCCCTTCTGGGATCAGGGAACACACAAGTGGAGAAGTAAAAAATACACAATATAAAGAATATACTGAAGGCCATTTTTATTTCTTACAATCTCACACTGTTTCCTTTCCCTAAAAGCTAAACAGGAAAAAATTATTAAAAAAAAAATAAAAATTAAACAACAAAAATGCCTCTAAACTTTGGCAGAGAATAGCATCAAATCAGCCATTAAAAAAAACTTAAATAAAAACAGTCTCCCAAAATGTACTATTAATCTCTCAAGAAGCCTCTCTTTTTTTTCTTTTTCTTCTTTTCTTTTCTTTTCTTTTCTTTTCTTTTCTTTTCTTTTCTTTTCTTTTCTTTTCTTTTCTTTTTTCTTTTTTAAATAAAAGGCTTCTACCATTTCCAGGAGCAAAATTCAAATATCTTACCAGAAAAAAAAATAAGTTAAGGGAAATATCAAGAAGAAGAAAAGCTGTCATTCCAAACTCAGTTTTCCCAGACTTGTCATCCTAAGCTCAAGGCAATAATAAATAAACCCATTGCTGCAAGGCAGAAGCACAACCAGCCCCACCCAGGGGGAGGAGGCCAGGCAACAAAATTCATGGAGCTGACTGTCCATGGTGGGAAACACTCTGTGGTTCTGCTGGACCCAAAAAATGGGGTTTTAACCCCAAATTCATCAACTCCCCCCTCTCAGCAAAGGCTTGTTTACGCTATAAAAAAATCCCTTCTCCTACACAAGGTCCTTCTTGCCAGCAGGCAGCTTGCTTGGAACCTCAGAAATCTCTTTATTTAATAATCAAGGCCTTTTATTAAGTGGTTTTATGCAGCAAAGAACATCAGGGACTCCCAGGAGCTCTAGGACACAGCCAGGCTGGAGAGAAAAAGCACTGGAGGAAGAATTTCACCTCAAAGCTTCACCAAGTCAGGTGCAAAGATGGGCTGGGGGGAGGCAGATGAATAATCCATGATGACCCTGCCTGCCAATTAAGGTGGGATTAATTAATTAAGGAGGCAGCTCGTTAAAGGGAGGAGGGATGGAGTGGGAGATGGAGCACCTGCAGTGCACTGCTGAAGGATCTGACTGCCTCCCACGGCCAGGGCTGTCCCCGTGGTGTCCCCATCAGGACACAGGGCTGTGTCCCAGAAGGACACAGGGGTGTCCCCGTGGTGTCCCCAGCAGGACACGGGGCTGTGTCCCCATCATGTCCCCAGCAGGACACAGGGCTGTGTCCCCGTGGTGTCCCCAAGCAGGACACAGGGCTGTGCCCCAGCAGGACACAGGGGTGTCCCCATGGTGTCCCCAAGCAGGACACGGGGCTGTGTCCCCATCATGTCCCCAAGCAGGACACAGGGCTGTCCCCATGATGTCCCCAAGCAGGACATGAGGCTGTACCCCACCAGGACATGGGGCTGTGTCCCCATGATGTCCCCATCAGGACACAGGGCTGTGTCCCCATGGTGTCCTCAAGCAGGACATGAGGCTGTACCCCAGCAGACACAGGGCTAAGTCCCCATCAGGACACAGGGCTGTGTCCCCATCATGTCCCCAGGAGGCCACAGGGCTGTGCCCCATCATGTCCCCATCAGGACACGGGGCTGTGCCCCATGAGGACACGGGGCTGTGTCCCCATGATGTCCCCAGCAGGACACGGGGCTGTGCCCATCATGTCCCCAGGAGGCCACAGGGCTGTGTCCCCATCATGTCCCCAGCAGGACACAGGGCTGTGCCCCATGAGGACACGGGGCTGTGTCCCCATCATGTCCCCATCAGGACACAGGGCTGTGCCCCATCATGTCCCCAGCAGGACACAGGGCTGTGCCCCATCACGTCCCCAGCAGGACACGGGGCTGTGTCCCCATCATGTCCCCAGCAGGACATGGGGCTGTGTCCCCATCATGTCCCCAGCAGGACACGGGGCTGTGCCTGGTCACTGCTGCCCTGTCCCCTGTGTCACCAGGGGTGGAGGAGCAGCAGACACCAGCAGTGGCTCCTCCAGCCTCCTTCAGCTGCCCCACCTAAGGCACCCTGGGCAGCAGCAAAAGGGTCCCTGAGCTAACCTGGCTTCCCAGGTGGTGGCAAAGCGAGGTGACATCGAGGGCGAGGAGGAGCAGCTGGAAAATCCTGCTGCTCCAAAGCTCTCAACACAAATCTCCTTCCCTTCAAAATCATGTTTGAGCCACACCCCAACCTTCTCAAGAGGATATTGTCGGGCTGAGAATGATCTTTGCCCTCTACAAGTTGTTATTTTTTCATCTCATTACGATCAAACGTTGCCCTAAATGATTTTATCCTGTATGGAAACAATTCCTTGCATTTTACATCCAACCATCCTTCACAGCTCAGCCCCCTAATGAAGCAGCTTGAGATGCCAGTAATTTCACACACCCTTAAATAGGATTTAAGGATTTAAGATGTTTTCCCAAACCAATCATAAGAGAATGTGTCTTGTCCCATTGGTAGCAACATCAGCACTGGGTATGGTGATTCCTCTCTACAAATATTGCAACAACACTCCCAAGTTTTCCACTTTGGAGTAGTTCTACTTCCCAGCAGCAACAACTAAACCAAGTGGAGAAAAGTGGGGCAGCTCAGCCTCTGGTCAAAGTATTGGAATGAATGAGATTTAATCTACATAAAAACACCACCAAAACAAACAAAAACACCCTAAAAATAGAAGTGAATCCTTTTACCTGAAAATGTGTTGTAAATGGTCTACTAAAAGCCACGTGGGTGGCACCACTGGAAAAGCAAAGTTTTCTCCAGCAGCCAAAGGCAGGACTGACCCAAATTTCATCTCTACAAAGTGGTTTCCCCCCAGGAATTGGTTCTTGTCTGTGTGCTGGACCCTGAACTGGTTTTGGTGAACAATGGTCCCTCAGCCCCATTTTGGTTTGTGCTCTCCTGAAGGAGCTCAGGAGCAAAGACAGGAGGAATCATTTCCATGGAAAGCCTGGATATGAGCACTGTGTGCTGGAGAGGGAAGGAGCTGAATCCTGGTGGGCTGGGGGATCCTGCACACCTGGGAACTGCCCATCCCTTCCTCCAGCAGGAAAAACCCTCTGGATCTGCAGACCTACAAACAGCTGTGACTGCCAGGGAGGAATTGAGGTTTTTGGGAAAATCCTGAGGCCAGGACAGACCTCAATTGGCAGGGAGGGAGCAGAGCAGGGAATTCCTTCACACAGAGGTCACTGGTGGGAAGGGGCTGCCCAGGGAGGTGCCAGAGGCATGTGGCACTTTGGGCTGGGTGACAAGGAGGGGACTGGGCACAGCTGGAACTCAGGGAGGGCTTCTCCAAGCTCAGGGATTCTGAAAGAACAAAAAGAAAGTTTGACCGGGTGAAAGGGGAAGGGGGAGAAGACTTGAGGAAAAAGGACTCTGAAAAACAAGGAGCACTTTCACCTCTCTCTCCCATTTCCCCTTCCCTGCCTTCCCAGCTGTTCTCCTCCTGGACCCAGCAGAGGAAAAGAAAATCCTTCTGCAGGGTGAGAAAGTTCTTCAAGACCTGCAGAGCCTCCTGTTTCTCTTTTTCCCGTGTTGGAGAACCCACAAACAGGTTTTTCTTTAAAAAAAAGCTGATCCTAACAATGTCCTAAAGGTTCAGAGGCTGCAGAGGCTAAATGAGTCTTTTCGGCCATTTACTGAAACTCCAGAAATTCCACCCAAACCTGAGGAAAAAGTTCTTTCCAAGGAGGTGGCAGAGCCCTGGAACATCCCAAACCCACCCTAAAAATTCTGGGGTTCTTTAATTTCAACATACTACAAACCCCACAGAAAGAATATTTCTTTTTCCTCCTCCTCCATTGACAGTTTGTCATCTCCAGGCTTATTTTTTAGTTTTGGTTTTTTGTTTTTTTTTTTTAATACAGAAACTTTTCAGCAATGGAATTTACAGTGGATAAAAAAGCAAAAGACAAAAATTCCTTACAAAGAATAAAAAAAAGGCAGAAAGCTGCTAAGAGCTATCATGTTTTAAGTGCTATAAAATGAGACAAAACAGCTTCCTGTTGTTGTCAGAAGAAAAATGAGAAACTGAAAAAAAAAAAGAGAAGAAAAAAAGCAGTGAGTGCAATTAAAAAGTGCTAAGTTGGCCAAGGTAATACAGTTATTTTATAAATGTGCATCACAGCTCTGCATTTAAAAATCTTTTTGATACAGCTTTAATCACTCAGATTTTACACACTGGTAACTGATTACCTGTTATCTTCACTTAATGCTGACTGAGCTGTAACTGCCTGACTTCAAACACAGCCACCTGCCTGCCTTTGGTATATTTATACACAGAAAAACAAAAGGTTAGTGCTGCAAATGGAAAAAAAAATAAAAAAAAATAAAACAAACACAAAAGGGAAAAAAGAAAAAGCCACCACAGGACAGGTTCTGCTTTCAGCAGAGGGAGGACAACACATCTCAAATGGTCTCGAAATAGGCTAAAGCTGAGTCCATCTTACAATTATAGCGTAAACAATGCCTGGGTTGTGGTTATGTTGTTTGAAAAGAAAAGAAAAACCAAAAATCTCCAGAGACCTGTAACAACTTCTGTATGTTTAAGCCATACCCTTAAAAGTTCACTATTCACTCACAAAGAGAAGTAGACAAACATGAAGATTCCAATTGAACAGACACAGACCAGTCCAGTATTTAGTAATAGTTTAACTTTTGGAGTCTCTTCCAGCATTTGTAAACAAACAGTCTCCTCCTCGACCTCCCGAACCACTCTCTTGTTCATGTTTTTACTTTTAAAGCCACAGAACCAATCCAGGAATTTCAAATGTCTGGCCGTGTCGTCGGTCCCCTCGTCCTGCTGGCGCTTTTTCTCCCCCATCAGGGCGGCCTGTCCGTTGGAGTAACAATCCACGGGCGTCTCCAGCTCCGACTGGCTCACCGACATGCCCGGGTTGCTGTCGTCCCTGCACGTCACCAGCAGGTTGATGTCCTCGGGCTTGACGTTCTTCGCGCTCTCCTCCGCCCTGCCGTTGGGGATGACGTGGTTGGCGTTCTCGTTGCACTTGAGGACGCTCTTCTCCTGCGCCTGGTACAGCTCGCCCTTGCCGGCGCCCTCGGGCGCGCCGCGCTTCCGCAGCGCCCAGAACGTGGTGGTCCTCACCTGCTCCTTGGTGGGCGGCGGCGTCAGCAGGCTCACCACCACCGTCACGGCGCCGGTGATCCAGAACAGCGCCGTGGCCACGTACATGTAGTGGACGTTCTTGACGAAGCCGGGCCGCGTGTCGGGCTGGTCGCACTCGGGCGCGCGGTAGAAGAAGGCCAGCACCAGGCGGGTGGCGCCCAGCGCGAAGCCCACCATGCCGCCGTAGAAAGCGCCCTGCTCGTTGCAGCGCTTCCAGAAGATGGCCATGAGGAACAGGGCGGCCACCGGCGGCGTCAGGTAGTCGGCCACCTCCTGGATGTACAGGTACATCTGCCCGCCCTGCATCTCCACGATGATGGGCACCCAGGCGATGCTGATGGCCACCATGAAGGCCACGAAGACCCTGCCCACCACCATCAGCTCGCGGGAGGTCGCGCTCTTGCGCAGCAGCTTGTAGACGTCGAGCGTGAAGATGGTGCTGGCGCTGTTGAAGATGGAGTCCAGGTCGCTCATGAGGGCGGCGATCATCACGGCCATCATGAGCCCGCGCAGCCCCACGGGCACCAGGTTCATCACCAGGCGCGGGTAGGCGATGTTGGAGCAGCCGGCGCGGCTGCCGCACACCTGGAAGCAGTGCTCGGGGTTGATGCAGGCGATGTCGTCCACGAACAGGATGCGCGAGATCATCCCCGGCACCACGATGATGAACATGGGCAGCAGCTTCAGGAAGCCGGCCATGAGGGTGGAGCCCTTGGCGTGCGCGATGTTCTTGGCGGCCAGGACCCTCTGCACGATGACTTGGTCGGCGCACCAGTACCACACCGAGGCCGGGGTCTGGCCCAGCAGGAACCCGGGCCAGGGAATGTCCTCGTCCGTCGGCTCGCGCAGCATCTTGAGCGCGTCGGGCTTCGGGCTGACGTTGCACGAGTTGGTGTTGGAGATGTTGTAGGTCAGGAGGATGGCGGTGATGTTCGGCGAGGCCAGCATGTACCTCCTCTTGACTTCTTCGAACCCGCCGACCTCCATCAGGCTGATGATCATGAGCGTGAGGGCGCCGACGATCATCAGCAGCGCCTGCAGCGTGTCCGTGTAGATGACGGCCACCAGCCCCCCGGTGACCGTCAGCAGCGCCGTCATGCCGATCAGCAGGATCACCGACAGGTACAGGTTCCACCCTAGCGACTCTTGGATAAACAGCGCCCCTGAATACAAGTCAACCGAGAGTTTGGTGAAGATATAAAGGATTAGAGACAACGCTGCAAAATAGATTTGAATCCTATGCCCTCCGAACCGCTTGGACAAGTATTCGGGCATGGTGTACACTCCCGAGCGGATGTAGACTGGCACGAAGACCCATCCCAAAAGCTGCAAAAGCATTAAGGCGTTGAACTCCCACGCGCCTACGGCGAATCCGCTCGCCGCTCCAGATCCTGCGAGCCCAATGAAATGTTCACTTCCAATATTGCTCACAAACAACGAGGCCCCGATCGCTACCCAGGTCATAGAACGCCCTGCCAAAAAGTAGCCACTCACGGTGCTCCGATTGCTTTTCCACATGGCAAAGAAACCTATGCACATTACAAGCACGAAGTACAGGGCCACAATGGCAATGTCTGCTGGCTCCAAAGCAGCCCTCATTCTGTAACCAAAAAAGCCTTCGCTGACGTCCACTTCTCGCCCCCCAGCCAACGTCTCTTAAGCACCACGTGAACCAGTTTTAACCAAAATCAACACAGCGGGTCAAATTCTTTGTCCCTTGGTTTGCTGTCCTGATGCTGGTGGCAGTGGTACATTTACTTTTCTCCGCTTCTCAAATTTGGGAACTTAGCACGCACTTTTAATCCACATTCCACAAGAGCATCAGCCTTAACTCAGTTGATGTAGGAGAAATTCTTAGTTGCAGCTAAGTTTAGTGAGGCCTACTGTACCAACCCTGCAAGGCAGCAAAGACAAAAGACAAAGATTGAATTAGAGAGGAATTTCATGAAGTAATGAGAAAAAATTTGAAGTGTAGTAAAACAAATCACTGAACACCACAGATTTTTCCCCCTTTATACTTCCTGCAATCCATAACAGACATCATTCAATATTGGCAGGGCTGAGTGGGAAAAGCCTTTGACAAGTCAACTGCAGTGGTTGCAGGTACCTTCAGAGACGCAGCGATTCGGGAGGATTGAGTGCCCCAAATTCCCCAGAACGTGGCTAGCAACAAAAGTACATTTTCTTTTTCTTTACTCCGGTGTCTCACAAGTCTCCTTCTCAAGCAACTAACCACATCTTCCTCTTTCAAGCAATCTTAGGAAAATAAAATTAAAATCACCCAACAAATAAGAATGGAGCCCAAATCTGGCCCAGCATTTCCTTCACTGTACACCCCCCCAAATCCTGGCAGCACAGAAATGCACTTGAGACAACAGCTGGCTGCTAGAAAAATCAAAGTGAGGTCACAGTGCTGTCAAAAAACAATATCCATTTCAAAACAGCTGGAGAATCAAGGCTATCCTGCAGGTTTTGAGGTGAGTTTGCTCCTGTCTGGGCTACAGATAATCACAGGGTTATTTTTCACTTGGAAAGCTCTCCATACACATCCCCATGATCCAAGGGGAGAAAACATCCCATTCCAGCAAGTGGGAGAAGCAAAACTCCACCTGACACCCCATGTTAGGGCCAGAGCCTTTGGATATCCCGAGCTGGGGTTTTGTGGGAGCACCAGAGGCTCAGGAAGGAACACTGGGTGGATTCTGGCAGCAGTCACAGCTGGAAGGATGTCAGGAAATGCCCTTCCCAGCATCCATTCCCATCCCAGCAGGGAGAGGTGGAAGGTATGGAGGCAAAACTTTCCCTGTCACGCTCTTCCCAAATTCCCAATCCCAACCTGACAGCTCCTAAACACGGCAGGAAACAAAACCCATTTGGGCAAGCAGGACTGAAGTGCTGGGAGTGGAGGGAAGGGGACAATAAAGACCTGGTGGCAGGGAAGGGGCACTGAGGAGCTGCATGGTGGCTCCCTCGTGGATTTGGGATCTGCTCCCATCCCCTGCTCATGCCTTGGGAGGTACCACAGAGCCCTGGGATGGCTTGGGCTGGAAGGGACCTGAAAGCCCATCCATGGCAGGGACACCTTTAACCATCCCAGGCTGCTCCAGCCCCAGTGTCCAGCCTGAACTGGGCACTGCCAGGGATCCAGGGGCAGCCACAGCTGCTCTGGGAATTCTGTTCCAGGGCCTGCCCACCCTCTACCAACCCAAAGGCTTCTAATGGGATCACAGAGAGCTGGACATGGGATTCCTCCATGTCCTACACCCAATGGCCATGGGAAGGGCAAAGCCAAGAACTGGTTTAGTCTAAAGATCACAACACAAACTTTAGTAACAATAATGGGATTATTACAGAGGGTGAGAACAGGGTCTGACTCCACTCCTCTTTCTCACCCACTGGTAGAGGCACAAGAAAACCAACACTGGGTCTTTTTCTGGCCATAGAATCTCACAAGTGCTACCAGCATCAGCTCCAGGCATCCCCTTCCAGCTCATTCTCTGGCACGAGGCCGAAGCTCCCATTTCCCCATTAATTAATGATTAATACAAACAGCCTGATAGCACATTCTAATATTTGGCTGGTTTCTTGTTTAGCATCCCTGCCATATATTTGATTTGTTTAAAGAGGCAATAAAACCATTTCAAATTCCAAGAGAGTTAAGATTGAAAATGCACATGTCATGCTGAAGGCAGCAATGGTGCTGGGGCAAAAACATTCAACTCCTCATAGATTTTAAAAATAGCTCCCAGCAAGCCACAACTTCAACCTTAAGGAGAAATCCACCATTGTGTCATTTGTATGGTCCAGCTGTTTTTCAGGAGAAAAAAAAAAAAAAAAAAAAAAATTAAAAGAAAGGGTTCCCCCCCCCCACCAGCACCACAAACCCACTTGAGAATAGAGATATTCCTTCTGCTGGAATTACAGCCAATAATGAGAGACTAAGGAGCCATGGCACAAAACAGACTGATTACAGCACTGGGCTAAATTTATCATTCCTCAGAAGCCTCAAACCACAGATGTATTTTCAATTCTTCCACAGAAGAATTCACATTTCTCCCCACCCGCAAATACAGGAGTAGTTAAACGGTCTAATAGCTTAATCCAACCCAAAATTATAAACACTGCACATCAGATGACGCAATCAGAGCCAAGTTTAATGGACTATTCTTAGTTTTAAGCACTTTGGAGCAACACTTTAATAGTGTTGTGCCTTTTGCTATATTCAGCTAATTTTTCAACTACGTTATGTTTATACCAAAATTATAAATATTTGAAGGGAAAGGGAAGAAGAGATTTTACTGAGATATGACAAAAAGATAATTTGCTATACAGAAAACCAGAAGAACAGACAGATAAGGAAATGGTAATAATTACTATTTTAATGTTCTGTTGTCCTTCTCATTACCAAAAAATGTTTGATTTTAACTTGAGTTCACCCCCCCACCATCTTCCCTGTAGATTCATCAGTGACCTGTCACAAATATCCTATAGAGCAATATGGAAAAATCAGAAAAAATATCTGTTCAAATGAATTCCATTTGATATCAGAAGTATCCAGAGTATTAACAGGGAAGCTGTGGCTGCCCCTGGATCCCTGGGAATGGGGCTTGGAGCCACCTGGGATAAAGGAAAGTGTCCCTGCCCTGGGGGTGGCACTGGATGGGCTTTAAGGTCTCTGGGAATCCAAACCTTCTGTAATTCCAGGATCAGACTCTCTGACAAGTGTGTCAGGATGAGATGCAGCTGCCCTCAAATAAATTGTGACATTCCTCAATTAAGTCACTTCAGCTCCAAGGGGCTCATTCCAACCCAAATAAACAAAATGTGAAGTTCCTGGAGTGTTTTCCACAGGAAGATACAGCCAGACCATGCACCTGCAATAATCCAATTTCAGAGAGCTGAACCCTGCCCTTTGTCACCAACACCTGAGGGGTTTTTTTGCAGGGCTCAGTTTGCCTGAGCTGAAAGGTGGAAAGTTTTCAGCAGCCACCACAAATTTGCTGCACTGTCACTAAATTACAGCACTGAAGTAGCTTCTTGTACCAGTTTCTTAGACCTAATTCCAAAATAACCCTGGAACTTTTCTTCATTAGGAAAATGAGACTCGTCCCTCTGAACTTTCAGCAAGTTCTGACCTCAAGTCTTACAAAGGACTTTTGAGATGCCCCATGTGAGTTTTATCCTGAGTTATTAGAACAGTGGCACTGACAGAGGGAGGGAAAAAAAAAAAAAAAAAAAAAAAAAAAGGCAGAAAGACAGTGCTGCTGCCAAAGACTGGGAATTTTCTTCCCTGAGGCTGTTTTCTGGCTGGATCATATCAGAGACACAGAACAATGTGCTTCCCTCTTGTCTGGAAATAGAGGCTCAGCTCTGCTGAAACAATGCATATGTCTCTCCAACACCCAGCCTGTTCCTTCAGGGGAAAAAAAAATCCCAAGCAAGTCCCTGAAGAGAGATTTCATAATGTGAAGCAGACCCAGGGTGGGATTTTGAGGAGAAATTTGAACGATTGCACTAAAGGAAAACTTTCTCCACAGTGCTTTTCTAATAAAATGAGTGTTTAAAACATGCCAGAGTCCAACTGCTCCAGCTCTGAAGCCACAATTTGTTCTCAGCTCTGTTGGATTTTTGGTAGATGGGAAGTTTCTGAGCTGACTTTCCTTTTCTCCTCACCAATCCTGATGTTTTAAGGGTTAATTTGGGGATGGAGATGCCCACCTATCCCACAGGAGTGTCCACTGTTAGCAAATTAAGTGCTTTGCTCACACATTTCCAAGTAGTTTTCAGTTTATTTCTTGTAAACAACATTTTCCCTTCTCCACCTTCAAGCAGGAGTATTTGAACTCAGCCCTGCAGCACTGCACCTACTGAACAGCTCTGTTGTGTAGAAGAAATGTGCCCAGATTGCCAGGATCATGGAAAATATTAACTCTGCCACAGAAAAATTAATAAATGACAGAGGTCTGGTGCCTTGAGTGGGGTCTGTACCATGTGCAACCCCCTGAGTTTGTTTCCCAGACTCCTCACACTGCTGGCCATGGACACAGCAGTGAGTTCCTACCTGTCCACTGCTCCACACTGAGCACAAGGAAAAAAAAAATTCTCTTAGGGGAAAAAAATATAAAGAGAGGAAAAGCTTCATTCCATTTACTGCAGCACTCCAGAACATTAAAAAAAAAAAAAAAAAAAAAAAAAAGGAGCAGTGAAGCTGTTCATGGAGTAAGTGACAGATAAATTATGTAGCACATGCCCTTGAGGAAGCAGGGGCTATCCTTGGCAGCTGCTCAGCACAGCCCTCAGCATCCAGGGCAGCAGTTCCAGGCTTTTCCCTGCAAACCAGGAGCTGGGGCAGAGCAACGTGCCAGGAACCCTCCTGGGACACACAGGCAGGGCAGAAGTTGACCTGGAGCATCCAATAAATATCTTGAGCTGCTGGGGATGCCAGAGCTGGACTCAGGAGGCTGCAGCAGCAGGGCCACATTTCCAGGTTACCTGAGCCTGCTGCTCACACTCTGCATCATCACACCAACCTCCTGCTGGTCTGGAGAACTCAGGAGACAACTCTGTAAAGCACCACTACCAAAATAATCCAGTCTGAGGTGTGAGGATCAAGTCACTCAAAGCAGTTGTTGTGAACACAAAAGGAACTTTTGTTCTGGTCAGGGATCACTCCAGCTCTGCTCTTTGTTTTACTGCAGCAGCACAAAAAAAAGCAGTTTGTTCCAGCATAAATTCTTCTGGATTCTTTTCTACACAACTGCTAAGGGAGACATGAGAGAAATAAGTAACCCCAGAGCAAGAGACACAGAGAACTCACTGGGTTTGCCAGTCAGAAATGGGATGTGCAGGGGACAATCACAGCAGAAACTGGAGTGGTGAGAGGCCAGTGACACTGTGAGAACAGGACATCATCTAGTTGCCATTTTTGGGGTTTTTAAACCATTTCCCCCCTCATCCCAAGCAAAGGCACCTATTCCAGTGTCCCACCAAGCCACAAATGAAGGAGGGGAGCAGGCACAGGAAGGACACTGCAGCAGTCAGGGGACACAAGAGAAGCTGCAGAGCAAGAAAAGATGGATTTTTTCAGAATCTGCATCACCCTCCCCGAGCCACTTCATGCCACTGCCTGTGACATTCACACTTGGCTGCTTCTCTTTGCCAAGAGCCAGTCCCCAGCACTCCAGCAGGAATAAGGAAATGATTTGCTTCCACTGTTCTTCCCAAAACTCCAAACACCTACAGGGCAAGGGGGGTAAGCTGGGGACAGAGGGAAGGAGACTCTTTTTAGCTGTTAAAATACAGAGATACCAGGAAGAATTTCTGTCTTCTCCAGGCCTACCTAGACATGATGTAGTGTCATGCCCAGGAGATTAATCCATCAATTACCAATTTACAGAAAATAAGGAGTTAATACCTTCCTTTTCCCCTTGTCAGCCCAAAGAATTGGTTTATGTTTCCAGGGGTGACAAATGTTATCTGGAGGAATTTCTTCGTGGGAAGGAGCTGCCCAGGGAGGTTTGGAGGTGGCACTCAGAGCTCTGGGCTGGGGTCAAAGCAATGCAGGCAGAATCCTGTGCATTTCTGGCAAGAGGAGCCTGCAATCCCATCACCTGGGAGACAAGCAGGGACTGGCACTGCTGCTCTGCCAGGAGAATGAGAGGTTTTGTCAGGAGCCTGAGGGATGGATCCCTCTGCAAACATTCAGGAGGCAGCACTGCCACTGGTCACTGTCACTTGGTCTTGTCCTAGAGCCAAGGCAAGGAAATGAGAAGCAGCAGAGAGACAAAGAGCTGGGAAGGGGCTGAGGGAGCTGGGAAGGGGCTCAGGCTGGAGAAGAGGAGGCTCAGGGGGGACCTTGTGGCTCTGCACAACTCCCTGACAGGAGATCAATCCATCAATTATCAATTTACAGAAAATAAGGAGTTAATTCCTTCCTTTCCCCTTGTCAGCCCAAAGAATTGGTTTATGTTTCCAGGGGTGACAAATGTTATCTGGAGGAATTTCTTCGTGGGAAGGAGCTGCCCAGGGAGGTTTGGAGGTGTCACCTGGAGGTGGCACTCAGAGCTCTGGGCTGGGGACAAGGTGGGCATGGGGCACAGCTGGCACTGCATGGCTGGGAGGGCTTTTCCAAGCTCTGGAATTCTGTGAAGGGAGCAGGAACTGCCTCTCTTCCCCGGGGAATCAGCAGAACCTCTCCAGCCTGGGCTGCAGCTCCAGCAGGGCCCTCCTGAGCTCAGCCTGTCAGCAGAACCCCAGCCCAGCAGCAAGGAAACCACAGGGAGGTGACATCCAGCCCTGCACAGGACACAGTTCTTTTCCACAGGAACTGAAAGCAAAAGGGGCAGACACAACCCAGAAGCCACGTGGCCAACAGCAAAACCAAGGGCAGCAGAGGGCAAAAAGCCAGACATTCTCAAGGAAGTGGGAAGGGGCTGGAAAAAACTGGAAGGTTCTGGCATGATCTGGCAAGGTGCAGGAGGACACTGAGCCCCAAGGCTCAAACCCCTTCTTCTGGCAACCCCAAATCCAGCAGCACAAACATTTCAGTGCCATGGCAGGAATGAAGGAGATCAAGTACTTGGTCACCAGAGCAGCAGCAGGAGAATGGGTCCAACAACCCTCAGCAGCCAAGAATTTGATTTCTGGAGTGGGTTTGGGACCACTGCAGCTCTCTGGACAAGGTTATCACCTTTTTAGAAGAAAATGCTGCAAAATTTCTGCCTCTGCTGAAGATGTGCTTTCCTTCAGCTGGAGGTTCAGAGATGTGATGCAGCTGGTGGTGATCACCACTCAGCAGGGACTGGACAGGCCCAGCCTAAAATGTGCTGGTTCATCCCATTTGAAGAGGATTTTGGCTGGGACAGTACAGAAGTTACTTGGGAAATGAGAAAGAAGAAGTGGCAGTCCCCATGCAACTGGGCAAGATACCAGCAGGAAATTCTTCTTCAAATTTCTAGGAAGAACAAAAAAAAAAAAAACAAAACCAAAAAAAAAAAAACCAAAAAAAAACCAACAAAACAAACCCAGACTCATTAAGCTTCTTTAGCACTTGCCCAAATTCCCATCACATTTCTGGCTGCCCACAATCTCTAGAAGAACATAGAGCACCCCCAGGATTATTGATAGGTGAGACAGAAGAAGTTCAGGATCCTACATAATCCAAGAATTTGAGGCTCTCCAAGCTTCCCAGGCAGCTGGATGCTGTTTCAAGACTTCTGATGCTTCTTGGAGATTTTAAGACACTACAACCAGAGTTCAATAAAATTCTGTTGGTTATAAAACAATTAATGTTAATTACAAAGCTTGATGCAGTGTATCTGTATTAAAAGCTACCAAATATTGATTTCTTTTTCTAGAACACTAACTGAACACATTCCCTCCCTGTATCCATCCTCTGCATGGACCTGGCTTTTTATTATTCCTCAGATATTTGCAGGACTGAACACAAGGACTGGCTTGCAAGTGAACAAACCAGGATTAAAAAACCAGCAGAACAGCAATTCTTCTGCAGTTCCTCAATCCTGTTTCTTGGGTTCATGAACCTCCCTTTACACCATCCACTTCCTTCCTGCTCCTCTCCTCACCAGGGCTGATTAATTTTCTGCAGAATCTCATTTTCAGCATTTGCACCAGTGCTCCACAGGACAGGTCCTTCACATCTTGCCTTACTTCCCATGTATTTATTTCCAATTTTTTCCTGTTCCACTTCTCCATAACTAGTTATATTTTGCATCTCTTTCTGTGTTTATATTTTTTTTTCTGCTTTCACCTTTTTATCAGCTCCTCAATGCACACTGGGGATATTCCTGCTGCTCCACAGGGCAGGATTTTTTCCAGGGAATAACCAGGTGCCCAGAGGTTCCTGCTGCCCCCAGGTAAGGGACACAGAGGGTGGGACACAAAGCTCTACCAAGCAGCTGCTTCCACATAAACAGCTCTTCCTTCATCCCAGATTTGCACCTGGGGAGGTGTGGGTGGTTGGAATTATCAGCCTGCCATGGATGGAACCTGACAAATCACAGAATCATGGAATGGTTTGGGTTGGAAACACCTCCAAGCCCCTTCAGTGCCACCCCTGCCATGGGCAGGGACACCTCCCACTGTCCCAGGGTGCTCCAACCTGGCCTTGGACACTTCCAGGGATCCAGGGGCAGCCACAGCTTCTCTGGGCAAAGTAAAAAAAAAAAAAAAAAAAAAAAAAAAAAGGGAAGACAAATTACTTGATCAACAGCTTAACAACTTCCAAAGCAATTTTTGTGTGGCAATTACGGTTTTGGAGAAATCAGCTCCTGGAAGAACACCCAGAGAAAACCAGAGCTTCCATCATTGCAGAGTGGGGAATCAATGAAGATTAGGAGACAGAAAACACAGACACACATGAGCTGCAGGAGCAGCTTCTCCTCAGTGTTACCATGGCCAACTTCCCCAGCACCAGGCACGTTTCAGGGCTTTCCACAATGCACAAAGGCTGCTCCTGCCTTCCTTCCCAAGAGCTCAGGGACAGAATCTGCTCCACTCTGAAGTTACCAACACCTCCCTGCTCACAGCAGGAACAAAACCCAACAAAGCAAAGACTCCTTGCTGAGGAGGAGCCAGGGCAGCTCAGAGAAGTCTGAGCTCAAAGGTGAACCCCTCTGCTGTCCCCTGAAGAGGGACTGGCCAAATCCCACTGAAATATCCCACCAGGGGCCTGCAGGAAGCTGAAATTAGGCTTAAACTATTCTGCAGGAGAGAATAATCCTCTATGTCCCCTCAGACCCAGGCACATATCCCACACTTGGCAAAAATTCCAGCTCTTCCAAGACTGAAAATGTCAAATATCAGGCAAGAGGGTATTGTTCCCAAATGCTGTTTGTATCACACTCTCCAAAATCCAGTTCTTATGGAATGCTCAAGGCAGAAAACAAAAAGGTGACTCCTGCAGCAGAGTCAGTGCTGGGTCCTGCTGGTTTCTGGTCCTGCCTTTTAGTTCCAAGGCTTTGGTCTCCTTTCAGCACCACCCCTGACTCCAGGATCCCTCCCTGCCAGGCTGCAGAGCCTGCTCCAGCCCACTAAAAATGCCAGTAGGAACAGAGGGAAAAAAAACTTTAGTGAAATTTTAACCTGCTCAGTTGGGAAGAGGGGTGGGGAAGATGCACGATTCCAAGTGGAAGAGCAGGTGGTTCACAGGAAAGGAAATAAAATAAAAATAAAAATAAAAATAAAAATAAAACCCAGTATCTTCCTGCTTCGTTTTCTCCCCCTCCTTCCTGGCAACTGAGACATCAAAAGCCCAATTGCTGCAGCTGCCTACACAGCAATTAAATGGAATAGTCAAGATGTCAAGCAACACTACTGCCCATTTACTTTGGCTTTCCCAAAATAGCCAACAATCTCCACAGGGCAGGTAGGGAATTTTGGAAACACAGCAACCCACTCCAAAAGCAACAAACAGCTGCTGAAGACAAGTTGTGTTGTGAGAATATGGCTGGGGAAATGAGAGGCCACATTCACTGCAGAATTAATTATTATTATTATCATTATTATTATTTGGAGGTGCCCAAGGCCAGGGCTTGGAGCAACCTGGGATAGTGGAAGGTGCCCCTGCCATGTGGAACAAGGTGATTTTTAAGACCCCTTCCAACCCAAACCACTCTGGGATTCCAGAAATGGGTGGATGGGTCTCCTAGTCCAGGTATTTGCTGAAAAAAACCTGTGCTTAGGTTTTAGATGACACTGTGTGTTTGAACTTTGTCACAGGTGAAGATGAGCACACAGCTGTGTCTTCATTTTGCACTTTTCCCTCCAGCACAGCTGCTGTGGGCAGGTTTGGTTTGGTTTGCAAACACCTGGACACTGCTGAGAACAAATCTGCCACCAAGGTCCCCTCAGCATTTGTTCTTTCCATGCTGCAGTGTGGAAAGCCACAAAATGGGCAAAATGAATCATTTCACCCCAATGTGCTCACACCTTTCTCTGCCCAAATCCATAAACTCACATGCAGCAACACAAACCCCTCACCCTCCAAATACACCACAGAGTAAGGAGATTTATTTCTTTATTTTGGGGTGGCTTTTATTATTGTTTTCCTAAGAGTCACCAACTGGGGGCTCTGCTGATGAAAAGCTCTCTACATATCCAGAGTATATAAAATCTCCTGTGTTTTAATGTGTTTTTAGTGCATTACCTCTCACAAATCAGGGCAGAGAAGAGCTGCTCAGCTTTGACTTCAGCATGAAATGCTGACTTTTTGTGCAAAGGACATGCAGACAACCAGTGACAAAGGCTGGAAATTGAAACCAGTGCCAAGTGAAAGTTTTCCCTCGTGCCCCCCACCATCCCCAAAGCTCTTGGGTGTTGTGTTTTTAAGGCACAGAAGGAGAGCTGAAGAGGCTCTGGAGCCTGCCAAGCCTGAGGAGAGCATCAGGCAGGATGGATGGGATGGATGGGACCCTCCCAACAGCCACAGGCAGGAGAAGAACAGGAAAGGATCCCTGACTTGGACAGGAGCAGGGAAAGGCAGCAACAGGAGCTAAAGTAACAAAAAAGAACTGGAGAGAATTATTCTGCCTGGATCCTTGAGAATGCCAAGGGAACTATTAAAAGAAAGTTGTGGGTGGGGAGGACCCCACAGAAGCACCAAGTTTGCCTCTGAGGAGAGGCAGCAAAGTCTCCAGGCTGAGAGCTCCAAGAAGTTCAGGACAAGCCCTAAAGCACAGGAAAGCCAAGTGACAAGGGTTTGGTGGTTTGGTTTTTTTCTTTTTTTGGAGGACAGGGGAGCTGCCACAGGTGAGAAAGGACATCACAGACACCAAAAGAAGAGTCAGCACTTGCTCAGACAGCACCAGGACATGCAGCCACCACAGAGGGACTGAAGGGCAGGACAGGAAACACCTTCCCAGGTGCTGTCACCAGTGTGGAAAAGCAATGTCATTTATTCTTCTACAAGAGGGAGATATGGGATCATTCCACTATTTCACACTGGCTTATTATCCCCATATTTTGCCTCATTTAATTCAGTATTACAGCCAGGATCATGCACAGCTTACAGGGGTCATTAGAGCAACCCCCCAGCAGCACCACGGAGCATAAAACCACCCGAGGAAATATTTCCAAGTGTTCTCAGGGCACAAGAAAGGCAGGAGCAGCAAAATACTGGGAAATGAAAAAGCATCCAGATCTGGTGGGCTGAAAATAGCACGAGAATAGCAGCACCTACAGACAGACACCAAATTTCAGCCTTACAACAGGGGTGGGTTAAAAACACCAGCACAAACTGAAATGTTTGGACATGATCCCAGAGCTAGAAAAACCCCTTGAAGATACATCCATGTGGAAAGAACATGCTGGAGAGCCCAACTTCAAAGAGGCAAAGGTTGCAGATGTTAAATCCTGAGTGCACTGATGCTCATTTAGAAGCATCTTAGAGCTAAAAGCTTATCCCTGCATCTCCATGGTCAGATCCTAGAAACCAGAGAGCACTCCATGGCATCCTTTCAGGGAAGTCACTTTATTCCTGCCTCAGTATTATGGCAGATTTGCTATGCTTGCTGTCCTGCCCAGCTTAAAGCATCTCCCACATCAACAGCACGGCTACAAAAAGCACCTCTGCCTCCTGTACCCACGGGGAGAGGCGTGGAAAGGAACAAAAAAAAATCGGATAAAGGTTATATGTTGACAAGCAAGTGGAAAAGCAGTGTGTTTTTGCCTGGATGAGCCAGTGCAGCAATGTCACCCGGTTTTCTCCCTGCTGCTGTGTTTCTCCACTAGAGGACCCAGGTGAGATGTCTCTACTACAGCTTCTGCAGCTAAACCACGGGGAAAAATACATTAAAAAAAAAAAAAAAAAAAAAAAAAAAAAAAAAAAAAAAGCCAGCCTCGACATGTGGATGGTCCATGTAAAATGAATGGAAATGTACTAGTGCATGCGGCACACCAGGCGTGCGCCCGTAATTCCCAAAAAGCCACGGCCACGCTGCTGAGCTACTGCTGCTCGCTGGGGAATGGTGCTGGGGGGAAGGAAGGAAGGGAAAACCCCCGAATATCCACGCCGGGCTGGGTCAGAGGGCTCCAGCCCAGCGCAAGTGCTGCTACATTCCACCACCAGCCCCGCATATGAAGCTGGAAAGCAGCAGATAAACAAAGGCTATAGAAGGTACTAGAGAAGAGCCAGTATCAGCTGTTATTTACCAAATAAACCTCCCATCCACACGGAGATGGCCCTATTTTATTATTATTTTTACGCACACACATCCCCGTTCTCCCCCCCTCCCCTTCCCCCACGTATTGACTCAGCTCCTGCCGAATGGGAAGAGCATCATCTAACCGAGCTGTGTTATCACCGCGCTGCCAAAAAACAGCGGCAACGGCTGTGCCACCCCCAGCGCCCCTTCCCGGGGGCGATAGGGCCCAGCCTATCGGCCCCGCTCAACTGCTGCGGGCAAAACCCCATCCCCGGCACTGCGCTGGCACACGGGGGGAAGGCGGCGGATCCTGGTTTTTGCCCCTTTTCCCTCGGCCCGAGGCTCCGGGGATGCCAGCGCAGGTGCGGGAGGGGGATGGAAAGCGCTGGTGCTGCAGAGCCAGAGCGGGATGCGCTGGCACGGGCACGGCAAGGGCCGGCTTCACCTGCTCCGGGCGGGCAGGGAGGGGATGGGCGAGGGAAGAACCGCATCTCGGAAAGCCTGGGGTCAATGCTTACCTGCGGAGCCGAGGGGAGGGGGACAGGGGACTCAGCCGAGCGTCCGAGGGCGCGGGCAGGGAAGGGGAGAGGGGCGAGGAGCCCCGCGGAGCCCGGGACGCGCTGCGACACTGCGGGCGGCAGGGCCGGGCCACGCGGTGCGGCGGGGACAGCGGGCACCGAGGGGACACCGGGGGGACACCGCGGGCCAACGGGGGGGGGGGGATCTGCCAGTCCCACCTGCCTCCCTCCCTTCCTCCCGTCTCCTCTCCCTCACTCACCCTCTGCATGGCTTTCAGGATCAAAGCCAGTTCATAGCGGGGCATCTTAGAGCTGCCAGTGGCGGGAGGAGCGGGGCACGGGGTGGGGAGGAGGGGGCTGCGGCGAGGCCGGAGAGGAGGAGCAGGGGGGACAGGAGGAGGAGGAGGAGGATGAGGAAGGTGCGTCCCGGCGCTGTGGCGGCTCCTTCCCGCGCGGCTCCCGCGGCTCAGACACCCGTAGGGGCAGGGGCGGCGCGGCTTAAAGGGCGCAGGAGCTGCGCACGCTCGGCCGGGCCGGCCCTGCCCGCGCCAAGCGCCGCCCCCGCCGGGCCGGGGCCGTCCCGCACCGCGGCCTGAGCGCCGGGACCCCCGCGCGGCTGCGGCCGGGCCCTCCCCGCGCTGCCCCCGCGGCCGGCGCCGCCCCCGGCCCCGCCAAGCCGCCCGAGCCGCCGCCGCTGCCGGCTGCTGCAGGCAGTGGAAATTTCCACTGCGCCGCCCCCCCTCGCTCCCCCCGCCCGGCCGCGCTCACAGCCGGCCGGGGCCGCGCACGGAGCGCCGGGCTGCGCGGGGAACGGGGCTCGCGGCCGCGCCGCCGCGTGTGGCCCGCGCGTGGCGGGGGCGGCTGGGGCCGCGCCGGGCGTGTGGCAGGGACGGCCCGGCCGAGAGGGACAGACAGCCCGGCCGAGAGGGCCAGAGAGCCCAGCGGTGAGGGACACCCCTCTGGTGAGGGACAGACAGCCCGGCGGAGAGGGACATCCTGCTTGTGAGGGACAGACACACCTCTGGTGAGGGACAGACAGCCCGGCCGTGAGGGACAGACAGCCCGGCCGTGAGGGACAGAGACCCCGGTGGTGAGGGACACCCTGATTGTGAGGGACAGACAGCCCAGCCGTGAGGGACAGACAGCCCGGCTGTGAGGGGCAGAGACCCTGCTTGTGTGGGACACCCTGCCTGTGTGGGACAGGCACCCCGCTTATGAGGGACACCCCGCTTGTGAGGGGCAGCCATCCCTCTTCTGTGGGACAGAGACCCCGGCGGTGAGAGACACCCTGCCTGTGAGGGACAGACATTTCTCTGGCGTGGGACACCCTGGTTGTGAGAGATAGACACCCCTCTGGTGAGGGACACCCTGCTTGTGAGGGATAGACAGCCTGGCGGAGAGGGACAGAGACCCTGCCTGTTGGGGACACACTGCTTGTGAGGGACACCCCTCTGGTGAGGGACACCCTGCTTGTGAGGGACAGACATCCTTCTGATGTGGGACAGAGACCCCGGCGGTGAGGGACAGCCCAGCGGTGAGGTAAACCCTGCCTGTGAGGGACAAACTGCCTGTGAGGGACAGACATTTCTCTGGCGTGGGACACCGTGCTTGTGAGGGACACGGCTCTGGTGAGGGACAGACCCCCTGCTCCTGTGGGACATCCTGCTCTTGAGGGACGCCCTGCGTGTGTGGGACAGACATCCCTCGGGTAAGGGACAGACATTGCTCTGGTGAGGGACAGACATTGCTCTGGTGTGGGACAGACATCGCTCTGGTGAGGGACTCCCTGCCTGTGAGGGACACCCTGCCCATGTGGGATACCCCACTGGTGTGGGACACTGCCCCTGAGGGACACCCCATTCCTGTGGGACACCCCGCTCGTGTGGCAGGGACACCCCTGCCATGGGCACGGACACCTTCCACCAGGCCAGGCTGATTGGAGCCCAGGCTAACCTGGCGCCTTCCAGAACCTTCCTCATCCTCAGCACACCTCAGTGCACCCCCAGGATTCTCTGAGTGCACAGCCAGGACCTTCTCCATCTGCAGGGTCCTTCAGTGCACCTCCAGAACTTCATCCTCAGAGCAGCCCAGCACCTTCCCCATCCTCAGAGCATCCTCAGAACTTCTCCATCCTCAGAGTACCCCCAGGACCTTCCCCATCCTCAGGGCACCTGCAGTCACAGCCATGGGGTGAGTGGCTCTGAGGTGGGTGTGCTGGGGTGTGGAGCAGCAGGATGGAGATGCAGCAGGGTGTCAGCAGCAGCAGGATGGAGATGCAGCAGGATGGAGATGCAGCAGGGTGTCAGCAGCAGCAGGATGAAGGTAAAGCTGCATGTCTGGCCTTGGTGCCCGAACCCCCCCAGCGTTGGAGGTTGTGCACAGCATTTCCCAGCCTGGCACAGGCCCCTGGCATGGAGCTCACGTGCAGCCACCAAGGTCAGTGACACAGATCCCTGCAGCTGCAGCACATCTGACACCAGCGTCCAGCCAGGCTGTGCTGGGAGCTGAACCACTTGCTCCCACTGCAGAAGGTGTTTGAGGGCTCTGGGGGTTTGTTTGAACTCTTTTTCTCATCCACAGCAGAGACTTGTCCCTCCCTTCCCTCACACCAATGCCCAACAGTGGCTTTGGGGAGGGACAAGTTTCTGCCCAAGCTGTTGAAGTCCTCATTGCTCCTGTCCTCAGGAAAGAGGGATGAGAAAGCAGCCCCACCACGCCCAAGGGGAAGCAGAGAAATCTCGAGATTAAAAAGCTTTAATGAAATATCTCTGGAATCCCAGCCCCAGAGAGGCCTCATCACCTTCCTTGGGCCGTGCCCTTGCCATAGCCAGGGTGCTTTGCTCGTGCCCAGGGAGGCTGCCACGCTCAGTGCCACAGCTCCTGAGGGCAGGAATGGAAATGGAAAACAGCTCCCAGCACTTCTCAGCAGGACTTGCAGCTCAGCCAGCCCCAGTACTGCTTGAGCCTTCCTCATCTGCAGTCTCCAGCAGGTGTGAGCTGCCCGTGGTTCCCAACACATCCTGTGCCCTCCAGGCACGAGGGCTCTGGGAGTCCTGGGAGCTGTTTTGGGTACTGCTACAAGACAAACTGCCTGTGCAGAAGTGTTTACAGGTATTCCCAAGCTCCCACCCCTCCCTGCTCAGGCAGTAATTGCCAGGCAGCTGACAGGGAGAATTTACTGCCTGTTGGTGCTCACAATGCAAACTCTCCCTGGGTTTGCTTCCCTTTACTTTGTTTCCCTGTTTGTTTTCTAATGCAGTGTTGTCTGGCCTGACTTCTTCCTTATTCTGAGCATGTGCCTGGCAAGTTCAGGAGGAAATCCAGGTGAAGTGGGAATGCCCAGGTATCCCTGCCATTCCCACATCAGCCATTCCCACCCTCCAGGTGCTCCTTGAGCAGCCACAGGTGACCCATGATATTCTCTTTGTCACATTTGGAGCTGTCACATTTTGGCCAGGGGCAGAAAGGAGTGGGGACAGCTCTGATTCCCAGTTCTTCCAATGCTCTACCTCCTTCAAACACTCCTCTGGCAGAAGAAAAGGAAATATTCAATCCCTGTCCCTGTTGTCTTCCCAGTGCTGCTTTCAAATGCCAATATCAGGTTCCCAGTAGGATATAAACTTACAGTCACTGTTCATTCTCACTTCTGACTCCATTCCACATGGAATCTCCTTAAACACACATCTGCATTTGGCCAACTCCCCCCATTTTTGGGACTCTCTTCCACCTCAGCTGTATTTAAAGCTGTCTCAAGATTCCCCAAACATCAGCCCAAGCCTGAGTCCATTTTTGTCCATGATGGGATTTGCTCCCAGCAGAAACATGTGATCCTGAGACCTCATAAACCCATTCCCAGGTGGATGTTTGATATCCCTGGAATGAGATCTGGGTGCCTGATTTCTCATGCAGGTCAGGTAGTGACTACACCTGCCTGTCACAGCTGTGTGGGCATCTCATGCAGCATCCCAGAATCCCAGAGTCATCAGGAATGTGGGAAGAGCCCCCCAGGATCCCCCAGTGCCACCCCAGTGCCACCAGCATCACCCCGAGCCTGTCCCCAAGGGCCACATCCAGCCTGTCCTGAGCACTCCCCCAGACAGTGACTGCAAACCTCCCTGGGCAGCTCATCCCAATCCTGACCACTCTGCCAGGGACATTTTCTTTCCCAATCTCCACCCTGAGCCTGCCCTGGTGCCATTTGAGGCCATTTCCTCTCCTCCTTTCCCTGCCCCTCCTGTCAGGGAGTTGTGCAGAGCCACAAGGTCCCCCCTGAGCCTCCTTTTCTCCCTTCCCAGCTCCCTCAGCCCCTCCTGGGGCTCCAGCCCTGCCCTCTCCTGCCCTGTCCATCCCTTTATGGAAGCTCAGGATGATCCCCAAATCACCACTCATCTAAGGTGTCCACCAGGTCTGAGCTCCCTTGAATTTCCAAAGCTTGGTTTTTCCTGCAAAAGCATCTAAAGACTGCAGGAAATGTAATATTTAATATTTAAAAGCACAGGGTTAGAGAGGATGGTCTGAACAACAAGTGGTGGCCATGCCCTGAATACTCAGTAAGGAAATAAAAACTCCCCTAACAGAGATTTTATGTACTTTATTTAAGTAATAAGTGTCAAAATGTCCTGACTTTTTCATTCTGGAATTTGGGCAAACCACCCACTCTGCATCCTGGTGTCTGTCCTACCTGTCCCTATCCCAAAAAGCAGCACAGACAGCATGGAAAAATAATCCCACCCTTGATACATCACCCTTTGTAATGAAGCACAAGGTAAAAATATGTCCTCATGCATTCCATATACATTTGCAAATGCAGGTTTTCTTTGGGAAAGATTTTGGGAATGGTTGAGGGTTGTAGCAGAGAGGGGCCCTGCTGCCAGGGAACAGGGACAGGACAAGGGGAAATGTCCTCAAACTGTGCCAGGGCTGGCTCAGGTTGGACACCAGGAGCGATTTCCTCAAGGAAAAGGTGGTCAGGCCTTGGAAGGGGGTCACAGCTTGGAGTCGATGATCTGGGAGGGTTTTTCCAACCTCAATTCTGGGATTCCATGAAAAAATGTCCTGCAATATCTCAGAGGCTCCTGGAAAAGAAACTGGCTGGGTGTGGCAGGGTTAAGGGGGAAAATGAAAGAAAAAAAAATGGCACTTTTAGAAGCTCAAAATCACCAGTCAGAGCCTCTCTAACCACAGCTGTTTTGGGTTTTAGCAGTCTCTTGATTAGGCTGGACTAACCCTCGTTTTGCAGCAGGTCCTCTGTGCACCACACAAAGCCAGTTCTCTTATTAAAAACTTTAATTTCCACCTCAATATCAAATAAAATTTGCTCAATATCAAAATAAAATGAGAATTTATCACAGTTTTAGGACTGGGATGTTGGTAAGCTCCAGCCCCAGATCAGGAGAGGTATTTGGAGGTGCTGGTAGAAAGCAGGGATTGCCTGTGGAGAGAATTGCTCTGCACTGAGGTTTTGTTTGCCTGGCTATGGGCAGGGGTGTAAGACAGGTGCAGGCCTGTTCTCCCTGCTATTTCCTCACTTCTCCAGGAGGTTTGTCCATAAACACCACACATTTCAGGTGGGTTTAGGATTTAGGACTAGGAACTAATGAGAGTATGCAAGAGAGATGGAAAAAGGAAAGGGAGGAGAATAGATGGGAAAAGACTGGGATGAAGAAAGGCTGGATTTGAGGAAGGTTAGGACAGGGAAAGGATGGGGTAGTAGGAAGGTGAATGAGCTAAAATATAACAGGAAGAATCATGGATTTGTGTGTCCAGAGGAGGCAGCAGGATGAGCAGAGGGATGGAGCAGCTCTGCTGGGAGGAAAGGCTGGCACAGCTGGGATTGTTCACCTGCACAGGAGAAGCTTTGGGCTGAGCTCAGGGTGGCCTTGCAGGGCCTGAAGGAGCTGCAGGAAACATGGAGAGAGACAATTGCCAAGGGCTGGAGGGACAGACACAGGGAATGGAGGGGACAGGACACAGGGAATGGAGGGACAGACACAGGGAATGGAGGGACAGGACACAGGGAATGGAGGGACAGACACAGGGAATGGAGGGACAGACACAGGGAATGGCTTCAAAGTAGGGTTTGATGGGATATTGGGCAGGAATTGTTCCCTGTGATGCTGATGAGGGGCTGGGATGGAATTGCAGAGCAGCTGTGGCTGCCCCTGGAATGTTCAGTTCCAGGTTGGACATTGGGCTGGAGCAGCCTGGGACAGTGGGAGGTGTCCCCATGGCAGGGGTGACACTGGATGGGATTTAAGGTCTCTCCAACCCAAACCATTCCATGGATCTGGGATCTTTCTTGTCACCTCCCTTCAGGCATTTCCCTTAGGTCACCCCAAAGCTTCTCCTGTGCAGGTGAACAATCCCAGCTGTGCCAGCCTTTCCTCCCAGCAGAGCTGCTCCATCCCTCTGCCTCCTCTGCACTTGCTCCAGCAGCTCTGTGTCCATCTGCCACAATGTGGTGCTTGCACACGATGGAAGGAGTTCAGATTCTTTTCTCTGTTTACTTTTTAAAAGCTGCATAATTGCACACATCCAATCTGCTTTAAATGAGGACTAGGTTGCAAAATCAATACCACATAATGAGGAGAGTTATTTCTTCTTCCTCTCCTTTGCATCTGCATATGCAAAGCAGATAATTGCCTACTTTTCTTTTCCATGGGCTCTGTGCCACATTTATTTTTCAGGGTGGAGCCACTCTGGAGCTGTGTCAGGATGACATAGAGGAGGAGACTGCTGTCTCCAGAAGTTTTTCCACATTTGTTTCAGCAGACAGGAGATGAGCAGTGAATTTGCAGGGGATCACGTGGAAAAGGATGAGCTCTTGGGTTGAAACCAGCTGGGATGTGCCTTAGGAAGGGATTGAATCCCTCCTTCCTCCCTTGGGTGAGGCTGCACAAGTCAGTTAAACCACACTTCTTGCAGGTGGCCATGAATTTCACCCTCCCAGTTTCTGAGTGTCTGAATTGACATTTTGTGGTCTCATTTGCAGAAGTGCTGAATGATCCCAGATGGAATAAATTCAATTGGTGCTACACATGTGAAGTGCTCTGAATGAGGAATGCAGCAACTTCTTGAAATACTCACTTGAGCTCTTCACTGTCTCAAACTGAGGAGCCAGAATCTAAAGAACTTTCAATTGCAGGTAATTCCAGCCCATCCCAAACCCATCACACCCAGGAGGAAAAAAACCTGTTTATGGCTGATTTCCATTTCCATGGAAAGAGGAGGAAGGGGCATCTTCCTGCTGTTTATCCTGATATCCCAGAAGAATCCTGCCCAAATAAATCTAAACCCAGGATGGTCAGGAAAGTTGTTGTGACTCCCCTGCCCCTCTCAACCCTCTCCTGAGTGTTAATGGCTCTGCCAGGTGGGATCAGGAATCTCCAAAATTCCTGATGGGAGGACATAGATGGGGGGTCGGGCTCTGCTCCAGAGAACAGAAGTTTCCTGTCCCTGGAAGTGTCCCAGCTCAGGTTGGGGAACCTTGTGGAAGGTTCCTGTCCATGACAGGGGTTGGGCTGGATGAGCTTTAAATTCCCTCCAACCCAAACCATTCCATTGTTCCCTGATGAGGAAACAGCTCTAAATGCACGAGCTGGCACAGGGAGCCTCTGGGAGAAGCAGAGCCACCACAGGCACAGCTTTGGTTCCTGGGTCCCATCTTCAGGCCAGCACTCACTTAAACCCCAATCAGTGGCTCATGAACCCTCCAGTGTGAGCAGACACTGCAGCAAACTGGGAGCAGCAATAAAAGCAGAGTCCTGTAAGAGTGAAAACTAATAAATCAATGTAGTTAGCAAAGGAAAGAGAAAATTCCAGAAAGGTGTGGCTGTCCTTTAGGAGTTAGAGCAAGAAAATGGTGAAAAACTGATGTGCTGTTCCTCCAGGATGGAAGAGGTGACACAGGGAATGCCAAGATGATTGATGGCCTTTTCTCCTCACTCCTCAGCAAGGAGAATGAACAATGGCCCATTGAGTAACCACGGAGAACAGAGAGAACACAGCAGAATATTTCAGTGAGTTGGGGTTTTTCCAGTCAGCCAGACCTGGCAGAAACCAACTGAGAGGATGTGGAGGACTGCCTGAATCCTAGAGGAATCCACAAGGAATCCCTTCCCACCCCTGGAAAAGGGAAGAGCAGGGACAGGTGCTGCACTCACCTGAGTAAAAAACCAGCCTGGGCAATGTCAGAGGAGAAAACAGCCCCAACTTGAATTCCTGGAAATTTCTGGAAACAAATAACAAAACAAAGTTTTCTTTTGTGCATGGGAAATAATGAAAAGATAAGTGGAGGCCAAGAATGATTTGCCAGGAACAAATCCTGCCCAGCCAGGCTCATTTCCTCCCCTGACAAGTAGCAGCTCTTATGGACAATAGATACTGCATATCTTGACTGGAGTGAGGCTTTCAGCACAGCCTCCACTGAGGAACTAAAATGAAACCATTGTAAGCTGGACTCAGCTGTTTGAAACATCAAAAACCCTCCAAGAGAGTTTGTTGTTGATGTGGAAAAAATATAGAGAGTGTTTTTGCAGGTGCCTTGCCCGGAGTTTGTGCCCTTCCCTGTTTCCCTTGTGTTTTGGAGGATGAAGGATCAAGTGGGGAAGTTCTACCAGGATTAACATCTTGATCCTTGAAGAAATGGTGTGAAAACAGCAGGATTCAGTGCAGGTGTAAATTGAGATTTAGATAAGAATAAACCCCCCGGTGGAAGGAGCCAACAAGGCAAAGAACCTGGACAAAAAGCCATGGGGATTTTGGAAGAGCTTAAGCTCCCTGGGAATCAAAAACAGTGTGGGAGAGCAAGGATTGTCCTGAAATGTCTAAACAGGCTGGTTGGGATGTGTGGAATAATTCCTGCACTCCCACTCAGCCCTGGGGAGGTGTGAAAGTGAAAAATGAACGATTCCCTTTGGTCACTGAACTCAGGAAACCCCAGTGTGCTCTCACAACTTCCTCACCAGGCCAATTAGGGAAAGTCCTGAGAGCACAAAAAGGTGCTGAAAGTCTTGAAAAAAAAAGCTGACCCTGGAGGAAAATCTCAAAGAATTTGGTTTGGTTGTTTTTATCTAGAGAAAATAGGGCAGAGAAGAAACATGAGAAGAGTCTTCAAATATGTAACAGGTAGAAGGCAGCAGGAAACTCTCAATGCTTGGAGGGCAGCAGGGAGCTTAAACAATATCCAGAATTGCAGTTTCTGCTGGATTTAAGGAAAAACTTCCTAGCTGGGGAGTTAAGGAAGCCTTGGAGGACACTGAGGGTGTTAAAAGCAGGTGGAAAAAGCATCACTGATTATTTGTATGTTGGGGAACCCATGAGGGAAGAAGCTTTGAGGCAAATGTACCTGAAGAGCTGCAGAAATGGTTTTGAAAGGCTCAGGTGACATCTGGAGCTGGAGACATCCCAAGGGTGCTGTCCATGGGTGAAGCATCACAGCTCCCAGGAAGTTCCTTCCAGCAACCTCAAAGCAGGAAAAGAAGAGAAAAAATCAGCTCTAAGATGCAAACATTGAAAGGTTTCTGAGCCCCAGATCATTCCTTGAGGTCTTTTTATCCCTTCAGTGATTGTAAACAGACACAGATGGTGCCAGAATGACTGAATTTCTGCTTCAGTGGTTTCCTGCCACAGGTGAGAAAAAGGATGTTAAGCTTTGTTGGTGTCTTTTGCAAAATAAATAAATAAAAATGGAGAAATAAATAAATAAAGGAATGCAGGCAGAATCCTGTGCATTTCTGGCAAGAGGAGCCTGCAATCCCATCACCTGGGAGACAAGCAGGGACTGGCACTGCTGCTCTGCCAGGAGAATGAGAGGTTTTGTCAGGGGCCTGAGGGATGGATCCCTCTGCAAACATTCAGGAGGCAGCACTGCCACTGGTCACTGTCACTTGGTCTTGTCCTAGAGCCAAGGCAAGGAAATGAGAAGCAGCAGAGGGACAAAGAGCTGGGAAGGGGCTGAGGGAGCTGGGAAGGGGCTCAGCCTGGAGAAAAGGAGGCTCAGGGGGGACCTTGTGGCTCTGCACAACTCCCTGACAGGAGATCAATCCATCAATTATCAATTTACAGAAAATAAGGAGTTAATACCCTCCTTATCCCCTTGTCAGCCCAAAGAATTGGTTTATGTTTCCAGGGGTGACAAATGTTATCTGGAGGAATTTCTTCGTGGGAAGGAGCTGCCCAGGGAGGTTTGGAGGTGTCACCTGGAGGTGGCACTCAGAGCTCTGGGCTGGGGACAAGGTGGGCATGGGGCACAGCTGGCACTGCATGGCTGGGAGGGCTTCTCAGGAATTCCAGGATTCTCTCATTCTGGGAAATTGGCTGATTTGCCACGTCAGCTCCTTGCAGAGGGTTCTGAGGTTGTGCTGAGCAATCCTCCCAGCACTGAGGAAGTGATAATGGAATTCCATGCAATTAAAAAGATGCCTCCCCCACGAAGCCTCTCCTGCTTTTCCAGTTATTTGTCCTCCTCTCTGGGCAGGAATTTGCTGCTAATAAATGGTGTTGTGCAAACAGAATATCATGGACCAACTGATCCACTTTAATCAAGTTTAAACCCATGTTTTCTCCAAGGAATCCCAAGCCCAGATTAATTTAGAGGAGTGAGGATGTTTGATCCCTTCACCCTTAAAAATCATGTTGCTGTTCATAGTGCTGATATCCAGCAGAAATGCTCAGAATCTGGGAAATACATGAGAAAAGCAAAAAAATTATCAAGAAAAATTATTTCTCCCTTTTTCCACCTGCCTTCTGCTTCCCTGATCATGGTGGCTCTTCCCTAATTCCAGTTTATTAAAGTGGAGAATGTTCAGCCAGGCTCTGTCTCTTCTTTTTTTTTTTAACAGAGACAATTTCTGCACCAGGTTTTTCTGGACATTCATTCTTTTTCCATTCAAAAATCTTTTTCCCATTCAAAATGTGTGTCTGGGCAGAAAATGCAGATTTCAGGCATTTCTTCAGCATTTTCAGGTCTCAGAAAACCCATCTGGAATTGTGACTTTGTTCCAACTCTCATGGAGCATTTGCCCACCTGCAGGTCCCTCTGTGCTCCAGGCACAGCAAGCCTGGTGCTTCCAAGAGTTCATTCCCTGTGCAGGACTTCTGATGGAACAGGAAATGTTTGGATTTCCATTTGAAGGTCAATTCCATTAAAAATTCAATTTCCAGAACATGCTCAAGTGGTTTTGTCCAAGAAATCCCCAGGAAAAAACAAAAAACCCTCCACAAGTCACTGCAGAGATGTTGGAAATTCTGAATAAATGAGAAATCCTGGAAACACAAAGTTGGAAGAGACCTTCAGGTCCACCCAGCACCACCCACCTGGAGAAGAGTTACAGATCCCACTTCATTGATTCCACAAGATTCAGGAATTTTCTCCTGGAATTACACAAAGGGGATTCATCAAGCACCTTCTTTATTAATGCCAGGCAGAGAAGAATCACCCTGGGGGCAACAAAAGGCCTTGCTCTTAGTCTTGGCTTCTTGATTACATGCTGACAATTCCAAATTTAAAATTCCAAGTGACAAACAGGATCCTGTGTTTTCCCCCAAATCAGTGGACAGAGCTCACTGGAGTCACACTCCAAAGGAATTTAGTCCTTGCAACAATATATTCAGGAAATTGGTGCAATTTGAACAATTTCAAATCTTTTGGATAATCCATTTATTAATGTGGATGTTCAACCTGCAGCAGATGCCCTAAAATATAATCAGAAGCCTCAAACTCAGTGTGTGCTGCTGATTAATGCAGGTGTTAATTCCTCCAATTAACATTTGTGCAAAGTTACTCTGCTTTGCAAAGATCAGGAGCTCACAGGTGTTGGATGTCACTGATATCATCGAGCTGGGGGATTAAATCACCTGGGAATTCGGGAGGCTTGAAGAATTCAATCACAGTTTTTCTCAAACTATTCTGAAATTTCTGGTCGTTTGTGTTCCTGCCTGGATGGGGATTCAGTAGTAAAATGTTTTCTTGCTTCAATCCTCCCCACCCACCCAGGCCTCAAAACCGAAAGTAAAAGCCAGGAGATTCTGCTGAACTTCCCCCAGATGTGAACGGTTTGGGGGTTCTCAGAGCTCAGCAGGGGCTGCAGCTCCTCCAGGGGGGCAGCAGCAATCCCTGGAGCAGGAGCAGTGCCCTGATGGCAGCTCAGCTTTTCCATGAAGGTGCAGGAGCTTCCTCAGGGCAGTGCAGGAATCAGCTCTGGCTCATCTGGCAGAGGGAGAAAGCTCCAGCTCAGCGTGGAGCTTTTATTCCCTGGAAAGTAACAAAGGAAAGGATTTGGAGGAAAACTCTGCAGGCAGAAAAATCTGAATGGATAAAAATCAACATCATGGAATCACAGAACAGTTTGGGTTGGGAGGGACCTTAAATCCTTGAATCCCACCCAGAGCCACCCCTGCCATGGGGACACCTCCCACACTGAACATTCCAGGGATCCAGGGGCAGCCACAGCTGCTCTGGGCACCCTGTGCCAGGACCAGAGTTTCAGCTCTTTCCACCACACTTCAAATAAAAACTCAGAAACCTCTCTCATTATCTCAGCCTCAAAAAGAAACAACCTTCCAAAATGATACAGCCAATATGGGAGAGCTCAGAGCCCCTGGCAGGGCCTGGAGGGATCCAGGAGAGCTGGAGAGGGGCTGGGGACAAGGCAGGGAGGGACAGGACACAGGGAATGGCTGCAGAGTAGGGTTTGATGGGATTTTGGGAATTAGGAATTGTCCCCTGGATCCCTGGCAGTGCCCAAGGCCAGGCTGGACGTTGGGGCTGGAGCAGCCTGGGGCAGTGGGAGGTGTCCCCATGGCTGGGGTGGGATTAAATGAGATTTAAGGTCTTTCCCAACCCAAGCCATTCCATGACTGTACAATTCCAACAGATGAAAACAATTGCCAGCATCATTTCTTATTGACACCAACCCGTGTTCAGAACCTCTCACTTCTTAACTTCCAAGAAAATCAGGATTCCCTTTCCATTTGCAGCCCTGCTGCCTCTGCTGTGCCGTTTAACACCCAATTTTCCAGCCCAGCAGGTCCCAGGGGGTGCTGAGCCTGAGTTACCAAGAGAAGCAAGGCAGGGCAGGCCCAGCCTGGCAGCAAAGCCCAGCTCTGCCAGGCGTGTCCTTGTGTGTCCCTGTGCCCCAACACTCCCACCCCACTGCCCAGCAGGACAGTGGGAGGGGACAGTCCCTCAGCAGGCACAGGCTGGGATTTCTGGGGTGTCTGTGCAGGGCAGGATGATCCTGTGGGTCCCTTCCAGGATTTCCTTGCTCTAATAATTCCCTTTCTGAGGAATTCCCTTTCTTTTTCAGCAGTGCATCCTGTTAAAATAAAGATTTTCTGACTTGTTTCATTAGCTACAATGTCTGGAAAACATCCAACTCTTTTTTTTAGTGGAAGCTGATCCAGCTGACACAGACACTTGCAATGAGTGCAGGGCAGCCATGGTCTCAATGCCACCAAAAGTGAGGTGAAGCAGAACAGAACTTCATGTGTTGTATCAGCAAAATGTGGGGATTTATCTCCCAAATTTAAATTAGGTAAAACACAGAATAATTCCTGCAGCAAATACATCTGCAAACACCCTGTGGAAAACAACAGTTGCAGAGAAGGGGGAGGTCAAAGAGCTCCTTGCAGAGATGTTGTGAGTGCTGAGACACCAAAAAACCAGAATATTTTAGTAATTCCCATGTTGAAATGAGATACAAAAAGTGAAACAATGACCTGTGGCGTTGCTTTGTGGGATGTGGAACCCCTGTGTTGTGTAATAAGATGTTTCAAGGCTGGCAGGAAGAACAACTCGTGCTTTTCTCAGCAGAATCAGGGAGTAACAGCAACTCCTTCAGTGGGTTTGGGGCAGGGGAATCTGCACAGTTCCCTCCTTGTCCGAAACTGGAGGATCCCACACAGGCAGCAGCTCCTGGGGTCACTTCTTCTGCTGATGCCTCCCTATTCCCAAGTTCCCTTGGCAATCCCAGATAAAACAGAAGGTCCCCAACGCCTCCATCCCGTTCTTGGGGCAGCAAAGCACAGAGTTTACCCCTGAGCTGCCCCTCCAGCCTGGCCAGGCAGCAGCTGGCAGTGCTGGCACCTTTACCTGGGCACCACCAACCCCTCAGGTGAAAATCAGCACACAGATCCCACACTGGGCCTTTCCTCACTGATTTAGGAGCAGCAGCAGCACCAAACCCATCCCGGCATGGGGACAGTGATGGCACCAGGTGATGTCCCTACAGTGCCACTGCTGGCACAATCCCCTCTCAGGGATTGTCTTTGCTGCCCCAACCCCTCAGGTGTAAATCAGCACACAGATCCCACACTGGGTCTGTCCACACTGATTTAGGAGGAGCAGCAGCACCAAACCCGTCCTGGCCCAGGGACAGTGACAGATCCTGCAGTGCCACTGCTGGCACAATCCCCTCTCAGGGATTGTCTTTGCTGCCCCAACCCCTCAGGTATAAATCAGCACACAGATCCCACACTGGGTCTGTCCTCACTGATTTAGGAGCAGCAGCACCAAACCCATCCCAGCCTGGGGACAGCACAGGGTGATGTCCCCACAGTGCCATCACTGGCACAGTCCCTGCTCTGGGACTGTCTTTGCTGCCCCAACCCCTCAGGTGTAAATCAGCACACAGATCCCACACTGGGCCTTTCCTCAGCCATTTAGCAGCAGCAGCACCAAACCCATCCTGGCCCAGGGACAGTGACAGCACAGGGCAATGTCCCTGCAGTGCCACCACTGGCACAATCCCTGCTCTGGGACTGTCTTTGCTGCCCAGCCCCTCGCGCTGGAGCTCTCCCCAGGTCCCTGTGCCCTCACGTGGGCTGTGACACATCCCCCCAGCCCTGGGTCCTGCACAAGGCGTGGGGGAAGCGCGTGCCAGGCTGCAGGGGCTGCTGCAGCATTTCCATGGCAATGCCGGCGCTCTGTGCGTGCCAGGAGCTCGGGGACAGCAGCAGGACACAGGCAGAGCCCTGTGCAGGGGGACCTGGGGCTGCAGGGACCTGTGCTGGCTCTGCCACAGCTGTGGGCACACGTGGCAGCTCCTGGGGAGACCAGAGGGATGGGGCAGGGCTGGCAGAGCCAAAGCAGCAGCTGAGGGACCTTGGATTGTCCAGCTGGGGCTGCAGCTCCTCAGAGGGACGGTCTGGTCTCTGCTCTGTGACCTGACAGCACCAGGGAGAGGCTGGGGCTGGGCCAGGAGGGATTTGGGATGGATTTTAGGGCAAGGTTCTTCCCCCAGAGGTGCTGGCACTGCCCAGGCTCCCCAGAGCTCCAGGGATGCCCAGGCTGGGATTTTGGGGGCTGTGGCTGGAGGATCCCTGGGGTTTATTCAGGATATTCCATGGCTCAGTCCCACCAAGGTCAGCACTGCTGGATGCTCATCCAGCTCCAGCAGGTTGAAGATTTAAGCTGTGCTCACATCTAAGATGTGATTTGGGATAAATTCACCTCTTTGCTTTATTTATTTATTTATTTAATATTTATTTTTCACATCTCTATTCAGCTCCCAGGCAGAGCTTTGCAGGAAGGAATCTGTGTGTGTGTGAATGAGTTTGAGATGTTTCCCTCTGGCATCTGTTCCCCTAAAAACCCATCAGGAATCTGAGGAAGGTGCTGCTCCTGCCATCCTACCTTGTCTTAACAATTGTCCAGGTCAGGATGTGGGAATGGATGGAAGAGGAAAAAGCAAATCCTCAATCTGCTTGGGTCAGCAGTGCTGGGCCAGGGAGAGGCTGGGGCTGGGTCAGGAGGGATTTGGGATGGATTTTAGGGCAAGGTTCTTCCCCCAGAGGTGCTGGCACTGCCCAGGCTCCCCAGAGCTCCAGGAGCAGCCAGGGATGCCCAGGCTGGGATTTTGGGGGGTCAGGGCAGGGACAGGATGACTCCTGTGGGTTTATCCCAGTCAGGACATTCCATAATTCTGTGTTCATGGAGGAGTTCTGGGCCTTATTTCATTTTCAGGACCAATCAATGCCAGCAGAGATGGAATGAGCAGCACAGAGCAGGAGCCACCACAGCTTTGGTGGGACTGCAGCACCACTGGGATTTTGGTTTTTGGTGGCTTTAACTGAGGTGGAGCCGTGTTCCACCTGCTGCAGGGTGTGGGCAGGAGGCTGCAGGGATGAGCACACCACACAACACAGCAAAGAAAACAAATCAGAATTTCATTTCCTGTAAGAAGCAGCAGCTCTGCCCTGCTTGGTGCTGGGCTCTGACAGTCACACTGGAAACAGCAGGAAAATTGCCCTTAGAACTCCCCAGGAAGCAATAAATGCCCTTTAGCAGAGGGGTAAGGCAAAATTTGCCTTTTTTAATTTCCATTTCCTGGCTCTGAGCACTGACCAGTGTGAAAATGCCAAAGAAACTGGAATGCTTGAAGTTTGCTTTCTTTCCTGTCTCTTAAAAAAAAAAAAGGCTTTTACCACTTTGTAGCCCTACCAAAATAAATAATTAACAATAATGAAATTGTTTCATATCACATAAACAACGGCCCCAGGCCTCACTTTTTGGTGGATGATTTATATCTATAGTTTCCTTTGGCAGGGAAAGAAACAGCTCTGGCTCTATCTCGAGATAAAATTATAAACACAAATATCACACAGCAAAGGGCACTCCAAGTTTTGAAGTCCTGAGAGGCTCAACCCCAGTTGTTTTGGTTTTTTTTCTTTCCATAATGTCGCCTCATCCAGGGGAAACTGCTCCATTTTCAGCATTTTCCCTTTGATTTCTCAGATTTACTGGGCAACACATGATGGCTGAAGCTTGGGAGAATCCAAATTGGAGCTTTTGATGTTGTGTCACATCCAGAGACCCCTCCACAACGATCCTGGAGCAGCTCACCTGTGCAGAAAATGCTGTTTTCTCCTTTCCCCAGCCCAGCTCCAGCTGTTCTTCCCCCTGGACAATCATCCACGAGTTTCTTGCTCTCCAGCTGCCCTCCCACCCCACAAATCCCTTTGGTGCAGCAATGGGAGAAGGAGGACCAAGATCTATGATTATGTAACTTGGCACCACCTCCTCTGAGAGTGGTGTTGGGAAGGGGGGGAATCAAAACCCCCTTTGTTCTGTGGGAATTTCCTCCACGTATTTGTATTTCCTATTTTATTTCCAGTTTGTATTTCCTATTGCATTTCCTATTTGTATTTCCTACTGTATTTCCTATTTCTATTTCCTATTTGTATTTCCTAATTGCATTTCCTAATTGCATTTCCTATTGCATTTCCTATTGCATTTCCTAATTGTATTTCCTAATTGTATTTCCTATTTGTATTTCCTACTGTATTTCCTATTGTATTTCCTATTTGTATTTCCTACTGTATTTCCTATTGTATTTCCTATTTGTATTTCCTATTGTATTTCCTATTTGTATTTCCTAATTGCATTTCCTAATTGCATTTCCTATTTGTATTTCCTACTATATTTCCTATTGTATTTCCTATTTGTATTTCCTAATTGCATTTCCTAATTGCATTTCCTATTTGTATTTCCTAATTGCATTTCCTATTTCTATTTCCTATTTGTATTTCCTATTGTATTTCCTATTTTGTATTTCCTATTGTATTTCCTATTGTATTTCCTATTGTGTTTCCTATTTTGTATTTCCTATTGTATTTCCTATTTTGTATTTCCTATTGTATTTCCTCCATGTTGCATCTGCAGAGGCCAAGTTCTTGGAGGTGAGCTGGGAAAGAGGAAATAAACTCTGACATCCCTGGAGGGCAAAGGGATCCTGGGCTGGGTCAGGGCCAGGGAGATCCCACCTTCAGAGCTGCCCCAGCCCTGGATCCCAGCACGAGGAAAGAAGCTGGAGCTGCTGAGAGAGCCCAGAGCAGGCAGGGAGCTGCTGCAGGGCTGGAGAGCTCTGAGCCAGCCTGGAGAGCTGGGGGTGCTCACCTGGACAGGAGAAACTCCTGCCAGGGCCTGGAGGGATCCAGGAGAGCTGGAGAGGGACTGGGGACAAGGCAGGGATGGACAGGACACAGGGAATGGCTGCAGAGTAGGGTTTGATGGGATATTGGGAATTAGGAATTGTTCCCTGGGAGGGGCTGGGATGGATTCCCAGAGCAGCTGTGGCTGCCCCTGGATCCCTGGAATGTTCAGTTCCAGGCTGGACACTGGGGCTGGAGCAGCCTGGGACAGTGGGAGGTGTCCCTGCCATGGCTGGGGTGGCACTGGGTGGGATTTGAGGTCACTTCCAGCCCAAACCAGTCTGGGATTCTGTGCTGTGCCACCTGGGGAGGGGAGAGAGCTGCAGCCCAGGGATGGACAAGCAGGGAAGGCAGGGCTGCAGAATGGAGCTTCCTCCTCTTCCCTGCCTGCTGAACTTATTGTGGTCCTGGAAGGAGGAACCTTTCTCTGGCACAGGCCTTAGGGGCCATTGCCACCCCAAACTTCTAAAGTTTAATGGCATTTTCATAGAATCAGGGAATCCCAGACCTAAAAATTGATTTAATCCCACCCCATCCATGGCAGGGACACCCCCCACTGTCCCAGGCTGCTCCAGCCCCAGTGTCCAACCTGGAACTGAACATTCCAGGGATCCAGGGGCAGCCACAGCTGCTCTGGGAATCCATCCCAGCCCCTCCTCATCCCACAGCATCACATCTCTGCCCACCCCCAAGCAGCTGCTGGAAGGAAAAAGAGCTGTGGAAGGGGAAAATGGACCTGCAAGAGGCTGCTGAGTTCTGTGAGGGCTTTAAAAACAAAACAGCAAATGTGATAATGGGAGAAAATGAGAGGGTTTTCCTGGCTGGATATGGATGGGAGGTTTCAGAGGGAGAAATCCTGCTCTCAGGATACACTCACAGTATTTTCATAAGGATTTGTCCTTCAGGGATGGATTATTCAACTTTTCTTATTACAGGAATGGGGAGATTAAAGATCCCAAACACTCTGTACTTTGGAGCTGTGGTAATAAATGTGCCAGGAATCTGGGGAGATTTCCAAAATGCATTTTAATCCATAGTAGGCTGGAAGTTGTGCACTGTAAGCAATTTTCATTGTTAGATGGAAGTAAATACAAATTAGTGAAGAATCTGAAAATCCTGTTCCACCCAGCAGCTCTCAGAGCATTTCAATCCTGTGCACAGGCATTTGGAAGGGAGGAAGGCAAGAAAGCTGTGACAAACCACCACTTAATGACACATTTGCCAAATGGAGCTGGTGGTTTGCATGCACAAAAGCTCTTCCTGCACCTCCTGAAGTGCACAAACAGCTTCTCTCTATGCAAACCACCTCTGCAGGATGTCCACACCTCCATCCAGGATGGTGCAAGGCCAGGCAGAGATGGAAAATTCAGATTTGCAGTTGTGGAGGCCAAGCTGAGGTCCCTTTCAAAGCCACTTTTCAGCTCCTCATTGAAATACATATTTTATATTTCTATTTTTCAAGATTTAAGTGCATTAAAGAGAAGCCATTGGGAGCTAATCTCTCTCTGCCCTGCCCCAAACCCTCATTTCAGGCTCTCCCAAGTGTGTGAGATGTGAAAGGTCTGGGCAAGGAGCGTTATCAGAGTGGCTGCAGTGCCCAGGGGATGAGTCACGGGGCAGATTCCCATTGCTGCCCTGGCCAGAGCTCTGGGAGCACCACGGGCTGGGAGGAGGAGGAGGGACAGCCCTGCAGCAGCCCCCAGCTCCTGGCAGCTGGAGGTGGAGCTGGTGCTGAGAACTGCAGAGTTGTTTCCATCACATGGTTAATGACTCAGCAGTGTCAGCACAAAAAAAAATTTATTTTTTTTTTCTCCTCTCCACCAGCTCGTCTGTGGAAAAGAATGGGGGCACTGGGAGAGGGGAGGGGGGCTGGGGCTCTGCTGGGTGAGCATCACATGGATTTCCCACTCTGGATTTGGCATCTCCAGGCTGGAACACCGGGGCTGTGACACCCCCAGAGGGATTCCAGCTGCATTCAGTGCCCACAGCTGTCTGGAATTTGGGGCACCTCAACATCAAACAGGTCTAAAGCTGCTGGGGAGGGACAGGAGGATGGGGAAGGTTTGGACAATGCTCCCAGGTGTGTGTGCAGGGCCAGGGTTTGGATAATGATCCCTCTGGATCCTTCCAGCTCAGGAGATTCCAGCTTGGATCAAAGCCTTCAGTCAATAAATGCACAGGGAATTCCCCAGCACAGGGAAGGTGAGCCCCAGAGCTGCCCTGAGCCGAGCTGGAGCCCCAGCAGGGATGGGGGAGCAGAGCAAGCCCTGCCCGCACCCCAAACTATCCCTGACCCCAAACTCTCACTGCACCCCAAACTCTCCCTGACCCCAAACTCTGTCCCTGCACCCCAAACTCTGCCCCTGCACCCCAAACTATCCCTGCAACCCAAACTATCCCTGCATCCCGAACTCTGCCCCTGCACCCCAAACTCTCCCTGCACCCCAAACTCTGTCCCTGCACCCCAAACTCTCCCTGCATCCCGAACTCTGTCCCTGCAACCCAAACTATCCCTGCACCCCAAACTATCCCTGCACCCCAAACTATCCCTGCACCCCAAACTCTGCCCCTGCACCCCAAACTCTCCCTGCACCCCAAACTCTGCCCTTGCACCCCAAACTCTGTCCCTGCAACCGAAACTCTCCCTGCACCCCAAACTATGTCCCTGCACCCCAAACTATCCCTGCACCCCAAACTCTGTCCCTGCACCCCAAACTCTCCCTGCACCCCAAACTCTGTCCCTGCAACCGAAACTCTGTCCCTGCATCCCGAACTATCACTGCACCCCAAACTCTGCCCCTGCATCCCAAACTCTCCCTGCACCCCAAACTCTCCCTGCACCCCAAACTCTGCCAGGGCAGGAATGGCCAGGGGGGCACTGCAGGAAGCCTGTTCTGCTCTGGGGCTGCTGCTGAGCTCACCCTGTTCCTCCTGCCCCCAGAATTAGGAGTGAGAGCATTTGGAGTTTTGATTTAATCCCAGCTGGTGCACAGCCCCTGCCTGCTGTGGGTTTTGTCCCCATGGCCCCAAATCTTTCACTTCCAGCCCATTTTCCACACAGAATTTCTGCACAGCCCTCGCTCCCCTCATTTCCCTGCTGTTGGAGAAGAGTTAATGAAGAGTTTGGTGCCAGTCTGGACCTCTGGCTTCTGTCCCCAGGATTCCTAAAGACACCCACAGCCCTGAGCAGTGGAGTCCTGCTAAACCAGGCTGGAATTCCCTCCCTCTGTTCATTCTCTGCCCTGCCAGGACCTGCACATCCCTCCAGATGGGCACTGCAAACCTCCCTGGGCAGTTCCAGCCCCTGGGCTCCCTTTCCATGGGGAAATTCCTGCTGCTGTCACCCTGAGCCTCCTTTTCTCCAGGCTGAGCCCCTTCCCAGCTCCCTCAATCTTTTAGATCCTAATTTCAATGTTGTTTCCTGTTCAGTTTTCCTCTTGTTATTTCAGTTTCCTGAAGCAGAGAGAGCAGTGGGAACCTCAGCTCCAAACCTGAGCTGCAGGAGGGCAAATCCTGACAGCAGAGATGAAACCACAGCTCTGACAGACCTGGTGGCTTCTCCCTTTTTTTTTTTTTTTTTTTTTTTTTTTTTTTGCTACATCCCCTGAGCCTCCTTTTCTCCAGGCTGAGCCCCTTCCCAGCTCCCTCAGCCCCTCCTGGGGCTCCAGCCCCTTCCCCAGCCCTGGACACCTCCAGCCCCTCCAGTCTCTGCTGCAGGAGCCACAGCTGGACACAGCCCTGGGGACAATCCCTGCCCTGCTGAGCACACCAGAAATGCCCCACTGGCTCTTTTTTAGGTGCCAGGAGCTGCCTGAGAGCACAGTCTGCTCCCAGCAGGAGCTGGAGGCAGGAGCAGAGCCTGGCTGGGCCCTGGGGCTGCAGGAAGGGTCACACTCCTCACTCAGCATCTCCACCATCTGTGCTGCCCTGCCCTCCTGCTCAGGGGCAGCCAACAGCACAATCCAGCTCTTAATTTAGACCCCAAATGTCATTTGTGAGTTCATCATCCCAGATGGACTCAGTCCCAGGAATCTGTGCTGTCAAAGACTCGTGAGAGCCTCAGTTTTACAGGCTGAGATGAACCAAATCCTCCCCTTGCTGCCTGCCTGTGTTCCCTGTTCCCTGCTTGTGGCAGGTGCTCCACAGCTCAGGTGCACATGGAGGAGCTGGAGGAGCCCCTTTGAGCTCACAGCCAGTACAGAGGAAGGAAATTTAAATTTGTTTAAGCTGGCCACTTTCAGTCACCTTGCCTATCAAACAGAAACATCCCAGAGGGACTAAAACCACGATGAGCCAAACGATCTGACACAAGCCCTGAATCATCAGGGTGGGAAGAGCCCTTCAGGCCCATCCAGTCCCACCCAGCACCACCAGCATCACCCCAAGCCCTGTCCCCAAGGCCTCTGCCCTGATGAGGGGTGTTGATACTGATTTCCAAGAAGGGAAGTGAGAAGTTTCAGGAGCAGCAGCCCCTCTGCAGCCCTTCCTGCAGGGCTCACTCCAGCCTGGATTTCTGCTCTGTGGGTGACACTCTGAGGACTCCTTTAGTCCAAAATTTAAATTCCAGGTATCTCAGAGAACCATGGAATGGTTTGGGTGGAAGGGACTTAAATCCCATTTAATCCCAGCCCAGCCATGGCAGGGACACCTCCCACTGCCCCAGGCTGCTCCAGCCCCAGTGTCCAGCCTGGAACTGAACATTCCAGGGATCCAGGGGCAGCCACAGCTGCTCTGGCAATTCCATCCCAGGGCCTAATTCCTAATTCCCAAAATCCCATCCATCCCTGCTCTCTGGCAGTGGGAGCCATTCCCTGTGTCCTGCCCCTCCAGGATTTGTGGTGGACTTGGAGCTGTCTGGGAATCACTGGATGAATTGCTCTCATCACATTCCCCATTTTCCATCCTCCATCTGAACGTGACCCCTCAGAAATGAGGCATCCTGAGCCCCAGTTCACTCTTGGAAAGCCAATCCCAGGCTGGGGAGCTGAGGAGGATGAGGAGCAGGCACTGGTGGGTGCTGTGATGAAGGAAAGCTGCAGAATGGCCAGGTTCTGGTTTTTATTAATCAAATCTGGGCAAGTGAAAGGAGGAACTCATCAATTACACAAGGAAGGGATTTGTCCTCCCTTTAACCCAAAGTCCTGTCAAAGATTAGCAGGAGGAGCTGCCATGGGCCATTTGCTGCAGCCCTCCCTGGAAATTCCCTGAAATAAAAGAGCAGCTCCTGGTGGGAGCCTTGGGGCACATGAGAACATAACCAGAGAATAATTGACCACGACCATGAGCCACGTGCAGAAATGAGACTGCTCAGTGCTTGGCTGGCTCCAGGAGGAGAGGTTCTGAAGGCAGAAATTCTGCTGCAGTTGTCAACTGGCACCTCCTGGAGATCTCAGGATTATTTCCTGCTCCAAGCACAGAACTCAGGGATGTTTTATGGATAAAATTACCTGGTGGCTGGGGCTAAAAGATGCTTTACCTGCAGAACCCTCTTTGCAGAGAGTTAACCTTGACCACAGTGAGGTGAAGAAGAAATTGATGCATTAAAATTCCTTGGAAAAGGAATGGCAGAGCTTGTGTTAACAAGCCCAGAGGAGCCCAGGGACATGGGAAAGCTGCTCCCAGCCTTACAAGATCAGACAAACAGGTTGCTGGTTTAACAAGCTGCACTAATGCAGGATTTCTTGGCTGCTTTTCCCCCTTAGGGAGGAATTTCCCCCGTTTAAATTCCTCGCTAATTTCGACGCCTCGCACTCATTTTGCTGATTTTCCTCAGCCTCGATCCCGAGGTGTTTATTTCTCAGGGTGTGACCGATCCATTGTCACAGTGCAGGATTCTGAGCACCCCCAGCACGGGCTGCAGGAGTTTGGGCTCTCGGAGTGCCCGGGAGAGGCTGAGGGAGCTGGGGGTGCTCAGCCTGGAGAGCAGCCAGAGAGAGGGGCTCAGCCTGGCTGTGCCTGGCTGTCTGTCTGTCTGTCCCTGTCTGTCCATCCCTGTCTGTCCCTGTCTGTCCCTGTCTGTCTGTCCCTGTCTGTCCCTGTCTGTCCCTGTCTGTCTGTCCCTGTCTGTCTGTCCCTGTGTCCCTGTGTGTCCCTGTCTGTCTGTCTGTCCCTGTCTGTCTGTCCCTGTCTGTCTGTCTGTCCCTGTGTGTCCCTGTCTGTCTGTCCATCCCTGTCTGTCCCTGTCTGTCTGTCCCTGTGTGTCCCTGTCTGTCTGTCCCTGTCTGTCCCTGTGTGTCTCTGTCTGTCTGTCCCTATCTGTCTGTCTGTCCCTGTGTGTCTGTCCCTGGCTGTCTGTGTCTGTCTGTCCCTGTCTGTCTGTCCCTGTCTGTCTGTCTGTCCCTGTGTGTCTGTCCCTGTGTGTCTGTCCCTGTCTGTCTGTCCCTGTGTGTCTGTCCCTGTGTGTCTGTCTGTCCCTGTGTGTCCCTGTGTGTCTGTCTGTCCCTGTGTGTCTGTCCCTGTGTGTCTGTCCCTGTGTGTCCCTGTGTGTCTGTCTGTCCCTGTGTGTCTGTCCCTGTGTCTGTCCCTGTGTGCAGGGAGGGCAGAGCAGCCCCAGGCTCTGCTCCATCCCACTGTCCCATTGCCCAGGGGCTGAGCCCAGCAATTCCCCTGCCCAGGAGGCAAAACTTCTGCCCTGGGCAGGGACCAGAGAGGGGCTGGAGTCTCTGCCTGGGGATGTCCCAAATATCCCCAGAATATCCTGTGCCCTGTGCCCTGGGCTGACCCCAGCTGAGCTCTGCATCCAGGCTGGACACTGGAGCAGCCTGGGACAGTGGGAGGTGTCCCCATGGAACAGGATGGGATTTAACCCCTTCCCATCCCAAACCCTTCCATGGTTCCAGCATCCTGTGCTCCCTACACACCTCAGCCCTGGCACTTCTGGCTTGCACAGGAATTGAACCCATGGGATGGAACATGGGAAATTCTGGCCCTGCCTTGCCCTGGAAGGGACCAGTGCCTGGATCAGATTCACCTGCAGGTGCCCACGGTGCAGGTGTGTAACAGGCAACCAAAGTCACCCAGGAAGGTGACAGAAAGGGCCTGGAAAAGGTTTTTGTGGGTGTCTCACAGCCCTGTCTGAGCTGAGCTGGACTGTTCTGGGCAGAAGGGGAACGGCTTGGGCTGGGGGGGACCATAAAGAGCCCCACAAAACCCTTTGATCTCCCCTTGCTCCATTTCCAGCCCTCCCAGTGATCCCTGTGGAATGGCAGGGAGAGCCCCTTGCTCTTCTGTGAGAAAGCAGCTGCTTTTTCTACACAAAAAATAAATTTTGGGTTGAATAAGGTGAGAATGACACATCAGGGGATGCTCCTCTGACAGACCCAGCAGAGGGGAACAGCTGAATTTTTGGGATATAATCCTCCCCTGGGTTACTGGCTGTGGAAATGCCTTCAGTTCTGTTTCTATGCCAAGGCAGAAAGACCCAGGCTTGGAATTCACTCCTGGTTCAGAGCCCAAAAAGCTCAAGATGTAAAGGCTGGGAAGGAAGGATCCCTGAAAAGCATCCCTTGGGATTTGCAGCTGTCTGGGGATAGTGACCCTGCTGGCCAGCAATCATGTTTGGGGTTTAGTCAACACTTCACATTCACATCCAGGACAAGTGGAGTTCAAATTCTTCCCAACAGACTAATTAGGCAAAATATTTAGAAACGCTGCAATTCCAGTCATGCTTTTGCCATAACATTTGGAGAAACAATGATGCTTTCATATAGCCAGAGCCTCGGAGGCTGGGAAAACACACAGGCCCTCGTGGACACAGAATTACACCCAGGTTTAAGAGCTCTAATGACAGAAATTCCTGATGCACCCATGCATCCAAATTCTGCTCGCTGGGCACACCTGAGAAGCTTTTAATTGGGTTCAGGAGGGCTTGAAGTGCTCAATAAAAGGAGAATATCGTTTACAGCAGGAGCAGGGAGCTAATCAGACAGAATATTCTCTGCCAGAGCAGGCAATGTGCATTTCCAAAGCTTTTGCAGCTCCTTTGTTGTGCATTCTTTCCACACGCCAGCGCAGGGGGATCGTGTTCACAGCAGCGCCGGCTGCGAGGTGTCGGATTGCCCTTGGATTTCTCCAAATAATTAAAAACTGCAACGAAAGAGGAGCGAGGCAATCCTGGGAATGGGGAGACAAACCCTTCCTGTCCCCACCAAAGCTGTGAAGAACCTTTGTGGCACACAAATGTGCTGCTGCTTTTCCCTTCAGCCGAGCGTGTGGTGATGGAAGCGTGGCTGAGGGAGCAGCCAGCCTCTTCCAGAAGGGCAGGAAAAGCAGAAATGCCCAAGAGTTTATGGAGTGACAGAGCCAATTCCTCTCCTGATTTATTGACCCTCCAACTGGAGCACTCTGGTTCGCCCCTCTGCCAAGTGATGTCGTTGGAATGCCGACTTATTTTCTCATACGAAAAAACCAAAAAGAAGAAGAAGAAAAAAAAAAAACACCAAACCCTTGGAACTCTTAAAATTAAGGACTTTCTCTTGTCAGGCTGCAACAAACCCAGGGTATTTCTCAGTATGGTTCTTTTGAAGCATGGAGGTGGGTTTGTTTGGGTTTTTGGCAATAGGAACAATGGGTAGTGTGGGGCAGGCAGGTGAGGCAGCACCAGGGCAGCCTGGGCTCCTCCTCCCCTGAGTGCTGACCCTGCAAACACCTTAAAGCAGAGCTGGCTCCTGCCCTGGGTGCTATCAAGTGGGAAGGCATTTTATTTTTTCTGGAATGAAAGAGCCGGTTTGTGCCCTTTTATGGGCCAGGGGAGGACTGGCTGCAGTGGAAACTTTCCTGCAATAAAGGTTCCCTTGTTTATGAGCCCTTTGTGTGGCAGCTGTGGGACCACTGGGTGAGCTCAGGAATCTCCTGCAGCCTCTGCTAAGGAGATCAGACCTCCTCATTCCTTCTGCCTGGGGTCTGGGATGGCTTTTCCAACCCTTCTTTGGCTGCCATCAGCTGATGGATGAACCCAGTTTGTTCCATCAGGGGAATCCCAGAAGGGTTTGGGCTGGAAAGGGCCTCAAATCCCACCCAGTGCCATGGCAGGGACACCCCCCACTGCCCCAGGCTGCTCCCAGTCCCTCCAAGCTGCTCTTGGGCACCTCCAGGGATGGGGCAGCCACAGCTTTTCTCTGCCAGGAAAATTCTCCCCAGTGTCCCACCTAACCCTGCCCTCTTTCACCTCAAACCCATTCCCCTGGTCCTATCCCACGCCCTCCCCAAGTGTGTCCCCCAAAGGTCTGAGGTAACCAGAAAAGCCACCATTCCCAGGAGCAGTTCTGCTCTCTGTTCCAACCACTTCCACCAGTAAAAAAAAACCCCATGTTTGTGCAAAAATCCATCCTGCCAGAGCCAGATTCTTGCTGCCTTTTCAATTTTGAAATGTTGGTTTTGTTTGTCATTTCCAAAAAGCTGCTTTCACCTCAGAGTGAAAGACACAAAAAAAAGAGTGAAAAAGCTTTATCAGGGTTACAACAAAACCACAGAACTCGTTTGTATCTCCACTTAAAAAATGACTGAGGAGGGGAAAAAAAATATCTGAGAGGGAACAAAGAGACCAAATATCCATCTATTTATCTGTCTATCCATCTAATTTTAAACCTCAAATAACACTTAATCCAGCAGCGTGTGGTAGGTGTTACTTTGGAAATGAGAACATGAAATTTCAGGCAATGATATCCCTCTGACAGAATTATTTAACCAGGAATGACAGATAACAATCAACCAGAGCAGCCAAGGGTCTCTTAACACCATTAAGTGATGAAGTTGTAAGAATGACAGCAAAAGAATTCCTGGTGTGTTTGTTGACTGGTAGGAGCTGAAGCACCATGTTTCCATGGATATGGAGTTTCTGCTTTGTGCTTCTCCTATTTAAGGATCAATGCTGAGCAGAAAGCAGGATTCAGTTCCGTGTTTCTTGTGGAGCATAAACATGGATATTGCAAACAGCCAGGAGTGAGCAGGGACAGAGGAGCTGGGATCAGTCCAGAGCCTGAATTTATGGGGTGAAAAAGGACTGAAAATCCCCTTCAGCCACCTGGAGGGATCCTGGAATCACAGCATGGACTGGCTTGGAAGGGATCCCAAATCCCAAATCCCAAATCCCATCCCAGCCATGGGGACACCTCCCACTGTCCCAGGCTGCTCCAGCCCCAGTGTCCAACCTGGAACTGAACATTCCAGGGATCCAGGGGCAGCCACAGCTGCTCTGGGAATCCATCCCAGCCCCTCATCACCATCACAGGGAACAATTCCTGCTCAATATCCCATCAAACCCTACTCTGCAGCCATTCCCTGTGCCTGTCCCCTCCATTCCCTGTGTCCTGTCCCTCCATTCCCTGTGTCCTGTCCCTCCATTCCCTGTGTCTGTCCCTCCATTCCCTGTGTCTGTCCCTCCATTCCCTGTGTCTGTCCCTCCATTCCCTGTGTCCTGTCCCTCCATTCCCTGTGTCCTGTCCCTCCATTCCCTGTGTCTGTCCCTCCATTCCCTGTGTCTGTCCCTCCATTCCCTGTGTCTGTCCCTCCATTCCCTGTGTCCTGTCCCTCCAGCCCTTGGCAATTGTCTCTCTCCATGTTTCCTGCAGCTCCTTCAGGCCCTGCAAGGCCACCCTGAGCTCAGCCCAAAGCTTCTCCTGTGCAGGTGAACAATCCCAGCTGTGCCAGCCTTTCCTCCCAGCAGAGCTGCTCCATCCCTCTGCTCAAATCCCTGTCAAGGTCCCATGGATTTTGGGATTCCAAGTTGCCATCAGCCCCACCAGCTGTGTGTGAGGGGCTCTGTGATCACCACCCAGCCAAGCTTTTCCTCCTGGCACACTCCTAGCCCTCCTCTTTCCCCACACCACCTTCCCATTGATTTCCCTCCACCCTGACATCCTGCTGGTCATCCCTGTGCCTGTGTGGCCACTGGTGTGACCACGGGGACGTGCAGGCAGAGCAGGAATGGAATGATCATGGAGGGAGGATTGATGGACTGAGATCAGCAAAACCCTGTCCCAGGGCAGCATCAGAGAGCTTGGACTTATCCAACCTGCCTGAAAATCTGCTGGATCTTCTCAGAATCCTAGAATCAAGGTGGGCAGAGTCCCCCAGGATCCCCCAGTGCCACCCCAGTGCCACCAGCATCACCCCAAGCCTGTCCCCAAGGGCCACATCCAGCCTGTCCTGAGCACTCCCCCAGACAGTGACTGCAAACCTCCCTGGGCAGCTCATCCCAATCCTGACCACTCTGCCAGGGACATTTTCTTTCCCAATCTCCACCCTGAGCCTGCCCTGCTGCCATTTGAGGCCATTTCCTCTCCTCCTGTCCCTGCCCCTCCTGTCACTGAGGTTCCCCTGTCCCTCTCTGGGCTCACCAACACCAGCTTGTTGCTGGTTTATCCATTTTTATCCATTCTGGTCTCAGAATGGCACTGGCCCAGCCACTCCATTAATTATCAGCAATTCCTGTTCAGAGCAGGGCTCTGCTCCCAGCACCCCCAAAATGTCACCAGGCTGAGGGACAACAATGGTCATGCAAAAAATGTGTCCCAGGCAGGGCTGTGACAATGACACCAGCAAAGACAAATAAATGTGTCAGGCAAGAGCCAATCTCTGTGGGAGGGGAAATGGTGAGGGAAGAAGGAATAATTGTGCAAAAAGAAGGAACAATTGGGCAAAACACACTTTTGGACCAGGTTCTCTATTGGAAGAAAATGGTGACAAAAGCTGTTTGATGTTTAACGGTGCAATTCACACCTGTGGAAGAATTCCTTCAGCAGCAGAAATTTCCCCATGGAAAGGGAGCTCAGGGGTTGGAACTGCCCAGGGAGGTTTGGGGTCCCCATCCCTGCAGGTGGCACCTGGAGGTGGCACTCAGGGTGACAAGGTGGGGACAGGGCACAGCTGGCACTGCAGGGGCTGGGAGGGATTTTCCAGCCTCAGGAATTTGGGGATTCCCTGGGGACAGAGAGCAGCTCTGATCTGCACATTTTGAAGTGCCAGAGCTGCAGCCGCTCGGTGGTGCCATCAGTGCCATCAGTGCCATCGGTGCCATCGGTGCCATCGGTGCCATCAGTGCCATCGGTGCCATCGGTGCCATCGGTGCCATCGGTGCCATCGGTGCCATCGGTGCCAGGTGTCCCTGAGCACGGGAAGGGACCAGGATGTCTCCCGACACTCCTGGCAGCCTGGGCTGGCTGTGTCCCCTCCCAGCAGAGCCCTCCACGCCTCCCCCACTGCATTCCCAGATGGAATTGGGAACAGTGACCCAGCTGGAATCCTCCCCCAGAGAGGTCTGAGGAGGATTACTGCCAAAAATCCCCGGCAGGACACCAGAGAGGGGCACAAAGCCGTTTACAGTGTGGAAGGGGCTGAGCTGTGCGGCAGGGGAAGCTCAGGAATCCCCTGCCAGGAGCGCTGCAGGTGTGGGGTGGCACAAACCCCTGGGGCAGCGGAGATTGCACTTGCAGCTGATTCTGCATCCCCCATCCCCACATCTGGGAGCAGCCCTCTGCCCAGGCTGCAGGAGGGGTTTGGGGAAATCCTTTCAGGAGTTGTCAGGGATGGGGAATGCAGCTGGACCTGGCAGCCCAGGGAAGAGCTCAGCCCGTGCTGGTCGGGGCCAGCATTTGCCCCTGCCCTGATCCCAGGGCTCAGCCCCTCTGGAAAAGCTCAGCTATTTTCACAGCAGTTAAGTCATCCCTTGGCTGCATCCTGCCCTGTGCTGTTCAGCAGATGGAGGGGGCTCTTTTCCAGCCCTGCCAGCTTCTGGGCAGCCCCCAAATCCCTGGGGTGGCTGTTTTGGTGGCTTTGTGAGCACCACAGCTGCCTCTGGCTGGGCTTTGTTTCCAGAACCTTCTGCTGGACCATCCTGAGGAATCTCAGCTTGGCCACGTGGAGCTCAGGGCCCTCCAGCTGAGTTTCTCCCTCCCTAATTTGGGCAGGACTGAGCTCTGGTGTGGCTCAACCTTAAACCCATTCCTTATTTTTTTTCTTTTTTCTTTTTTTTTTTTTTCTCATTTTTAACCAAGGTCTAATTACACCCAGCACACTGACACTGCCTCATGAATCAACCTGATTCTGTTGTGACAAGTTTAGCCCTGGGTGTGTGATCTGTCCTAGGAAATCACACAGTTTTTCCTTCTCATCCCTTTCAATAATAAAATCCTCTTGCCTGCCCTCCTTTCCTTCTGATTTAATCACCAGCTATTACAGTGACATGGAGAATAACACCTCCACTTGCCCAAAGTGCTCAGCCTGGCACTGACAGCCCCCAGGATCACAGAGCACTTTCCCTGCCTGCCTCCCACTCTGGCACGGACCTTCTGCCTCCTTTCTCTGTGTCTCATCCAGACTTGTCCTGCTCTGGGGGGAAAAAAGAAGGGAAAAAAGACAGCTGAAGGAAAGAGGTTTTTGTGGGAAACCAGGAGCTGAGCTGCTGTTTGTGCCTGCAAATCACCTGAGAAGGAGCAGGTGCACACACATCAACACCTGGGGCTGTTGGGTGATCAGGATCCTTTCACATCCTTTGTTTCCCTGTTTTCTCTTTGCTTTTTCCATCTGTTATTTGGTCATATGAGTAGATAAGGGCTGGGCAAAGGGGATTCTTTTTATTAGAAAAAAAAGTGTTCTTCAAAAGCAAGCAATAAATCTTACTAATTTCAGTTAATTAGCCGGTGAGATTTGCACACTCCAGATCTAAAATTCACCTTCACTGCCAGGACTGACCTCTCCAGAACTGCTGCAGCCACCCAGTGCAGTGTCCAGGTGGTCTCACAGCCTCCCAGTTCTCTTTTTTTAAAGCTCAATACAGTTCTTTGATAAGGCTGAGAGCAGAAACAAACCCTTCTGTCCCAGGTGTTGTCATCGGGCTGGATGAAACCCAGGGATCGGGTGACACGGGCAGGGCTGGAGGGAGGTGGTGGCACCGGGGCGGCCCCTGCCCTTCAGAGCTCCTTGGATAAAACCCCGGAAAGCGTCCAAATGTCCCCAAGGTCACAGTCCTGGCTGCGGCAGAGCCAGGCTGGCCGTGGGAGAGCTGTCCATGGGGAGAGGAGGCACGTCCTGCTGTCCTGCTGTCCTGCTGTCCTGCTGTCCTGCTGTCCTGCTGTCCTGCTGTCCTGCAATCCTGCTGTCCTTCTGTCCTGCTGTCCTCCTGTCCTTCTGTCCTGCTGTCCTTCTGTCCCTGCTGAGCACCTGCAGCTGCACAGGACAAATCCCCAGCTCCAGCAGGGATTTATTCCCAGGAGTTCATTGTTCAGCTAATCTGCTCTGCAGGCAATAATGTCCCTGGAAAAGGCAGCTCCCTGCAGGGCTGGGGCTGTCCCACCCCTGGGCACCTTCCACCCCCTGTGCCCCAGCAGGTCCTGGCATTCCCACCAGGAGATCCTGGCACTGCCACCCTCACTCCCACCTTGGCCTTGTTGGTGAGAAACCCTCCCATGGCAGCAGGGCACAGCCAGGCCATGAGCCCAGGTAGGAGGGGATGAGGGAAGGTGTTGGATGGGGTTGGAAATGACCTCAAAGTCCATCCCATCCCACCCCAGCCATGGCAGGGACCCCTCCCACTGTCCCAGGCTGCTCCAGCCCCAGTGTCCAACCTGGAACTGAACATTCCAGGGATCCAGGGGCAGCCACAGCTGCTCTGGGAATTCCATCCCAGCCCCTCATCACCATCCCAGGGAACAATTCCTTCCTAATATCCAATATAAACCTTCCTTCTGGCAGGGGGAGCCATTCCCTGTGTCCAGTCCCTCCATTCCCTGTGTCCTGTCCCTCCATTCCCTGTGTCTGTCCCTCCATTCCCTGTGTCTGTCCCTCCAGCCCTTGGCAATTGTCTCTCTCCATGTTTCCTGCAGCTCCTTCAGGCCCTGCAAGGCCACCCTGAGCTCAGCCCAAAGCTTCTCCTGTGCAGGTGAACAATCCCAGCTGTGCCAGCCTTTCCTCCCAGCAGAGCTGCTCCATCCCTCTGCTCATCCTGCTGCTCCTCTGGGCTCTGCAGCAGCTCCAGCTCCTCCCTGGGCTGGGACAGGATCCAGGTGGGATCCCACCAGGATGGAGCAGAGGGGCAGGAGGAGGAATCATCTCCTCCCAGGAAAGCACTGCTGGGTTTTCCCACCACGTGGAACAGTGGCTGAGCTTTAAAAATAATAGCTACACTACCACAAACTGTCCTGAGGCACATAAAGAAGTCATCCAGACATCAAAAACTGTCAAGGAGCTGCTCCCCTGCTGCTTCCCCAGCAATGAAATAAAGTCCTGCTACTCTGGATTTCTCCCAATTATCTTTGAGGAGAGTTGGAGCCTCAGGTTTCCAAATCCTTTTATTGAATTAAGGGCAGAATTCCTGTCTCCAAAGGCTCCCATCAACATGACAACACTGGGGCAAACAAGAACAGCCTATTTAAAAGCAGGCAAACATTTCCCAGATGAAAGACAAACACTGTAGGTATTTATTAAGGCCCTAATCCAACTAAATCTCAAATCCATTTAGCAAAAGAAAAAAGCTTCAAACAACAATTTTTAAGAGTCTCAAGAGCTCCAAGACATCTGAAATGTTTTATCTTTCAGGAGGGCTTGTAGTGATAGGACACAGGGAATGGTCTTAAGCTGACAGAAATTTTAGATGGGATTTTGGGCAGGAATTGTTCCCTGGGAGGGGCTGGGGTGGATTCCCAGAGCAGCTGTGGCTGCCCCTGGATCCCTGGAATGTTCAGTTCCAGGTTGGACACTGGGGCTGGAGCAGCCTGGGACAGTGGGAGGTGTCCCCATGGCAGGGGTGGGATGGGATGAGATTTGGGATCCTTTCCATCCCAAACCATTCCATGATTCCATTATCTCTGTGCTCACATTTCCCTCAGTGAGAAGTTCCTGGGTTTTCTGGGCTCTGCTGGGAAGAAGGAGCACAGGATCTCTTTGGTTTCCACAATGACACAGAGCCCCCCCTTTGCCTTTTCCCTCTCAGATTCAGGGCTGGAAATCTCCCCACGTGGATCCAACACCTACTTCATGGAATGATGGAATAACCTGAGTGGGATAAACCCACAGGGATCATTGATCCAGCCCAGACCCTCCAAAATCCCAGCCTGGGCATCCCTGGAGCTCTGGGGAGCCTGGGCAGTGCCAGCACCTCTGGGGGAGAACCTTGCCCTAAAATCCATCCCAAATCCCTCCCAGCCTCTCCCTGGGTGCTGTCAGAGATCAATCCCTCAGCAGGAACCTGTAAATGCTGATTTGGAGCTTTCCCACCTCAGGTTTTTCACACAAAACCCCTGGCAGCTGGTGCTGGGTAAGTTCTGTCCCAGTGGATCAGGGATTTTGAAGGTTTTGTCCATCAGCACTGCAAAACATTTCCATGTGCATGGCCCCAGCACAGCTGGAGATCCCTCTGCCCTTCCCTTCTTCCTGGGCCTTCCTTGTCTCCATTCCCTTCACAGGGATTGGCATAAAATCCAGGTTCTCCTTTGGCAAAGCACAAAAATCAGATTCCTCTGGTGCCTGTTCTGGGAGCCCAGAGGACAGAGCTGGTATGGTAAAATAACTTATATACAATGCAAATTGCCTTCATTCCAATGGCTTTCCTCCTAACAAGTAACAAAATCAAAGTTTTAGGAGAAAAGCTGCTCAAAGAGCTGCCTAAAATATGAAATTTTCCAGAATTGCCTCGTTTCCAAGAAGAAAAAGAACATTCGCCTGTATTTAGATTAGCAGAGGAATAAATACAGATGATTAAATATATCATGAGTCTGAATTTATTTTTATTTTTCTGGTGTGCCACTGGCTTTGTTGTGCAAGGTTTTTCCCATTAGTTATTTTTAGGGGGCTTAGATTGTATTTTCCCCTCATGGGTGACATAATGTCTTGTCAAGACAATTGACCCAGATAAAACCATGCCAACTCCATCAGAATTGGTCTGGTGCATCTGGATTTTGGATATTTTGGTGGGTCACAGACCAATAGTCTCTGTGGCATGGAAAATATTTCCTTTTTTTTAAATTTTTTTTTTTATTGTTGTTGTTGTTTTTTTCAGACTGCCAGCTTCAGCAAGGCTCCTCCAAGTTGACACTGGTTAAGAGTGACCTAATTCTAGACAGAGATGCCTGGCCCTGAGGGAGACAGAGCAAAGCAGCCCCCAAATTTCAGGGTGAGGCAGGAAAGTCTTTTGGGTCAGTGAGCATCCCGAGGGGATCCTGCTGCTCTGGGGTTCCAGTGGTGCTTGGGGAAGAGCAAAGCACGTGTTAACAGCTCCTGCAGGAGCTGGATAATCCATCACTGCCTTCTCCAGGCTGAAAAATCTGGGCAGCAGTGCCAGGAGAAGAGCCAGATGTGCTCTGCACTCCCAGCTGTGCTCTGGAGGGGAAGGGGAGACACTGGGGACTGAAGTGTTTCTCTAGTTATTATTTATTTTTTTTGTGTGTGTCCTTTTTCTCTTCCTTACTCTGCTTTCCCAAGAGCACCAAGCTCTGGTGATCCCCAATTCTTTGTTCCCACAAAAACAAGGAGGTGAAGCTGTGCTCCAGTCCTGCTAAAACTGGGCCAGAAAAGGAGGTTTCAAAGGGGGGAGAGCTGAGTTTGCTGAGTTTTCCTTCTTTCAGGAGAGGGGTGATCCCATGGGAGCAGGGAGGGAGAATCCAGCATCTCCAGGGCATCCCAGACACCCAGGTGCCTGCTCAGGGAAATGGGAAGAGGGTTTTGGAAAACCAATGGTTGGGAAAAAAGGGGGAAAACCTCACAGGGAACAAAACTTCTTCACAGAACTGCCTCTGGATCCCTGGGATGTTCAGTTCCAGTTGGACCCTGGGGCTGGAGCACCTGGGGCAGTGGGAGGTGTCCCTGCCATGGCTGGGGTGGCTCTGGGTGGGATTTAAAGTCTCTTCCAACCAAACCATTCAGGGATCCTGTGATCTTTTAGGATTCAAGGATATTTTGTTTTAACTAGATCTTTGGGGAATTTCATTTCACCTTTAATCTCTTGATTTTTAAGGTGCAAAAGTGAAGATGGAGCTGTTTGCTGGACCCAAGTGCAGCTATAACAGATTTAGAAAATAAAATCTCCAACCCTTTGGAGCAGCTCTGCTGGGAGGAAAGGAGGGACAGCACACAGGGAATGGCTTCAAAGTAGAGTTTGATGGGATTTGGGGAATTAGGAATTGGAAGGGGCTGGGATGGATTCCCAGAGCAGCTGTGGCTGCCCCTGGATCCCTGGAATGTTCAGTTCCAGGTTGGACACTGGGGCTGGAGCACCTGGGACAGTGGGAGGTGTCCCTGCCATGGTGGAGAATTAGGATTGGTTTATCTTCCAATCCAAACCAGGATTCTGTGATCTTTTGTTTTAGCCTGTTGTGTGGGCAACCCAATCCTTCTTAATTTTTAAGGTCAAAAATTAAAGATGGAGCCATTTGTTTCACCCCTCTTCAACCATAGCAGGTTTTAAAAACAGAATTTTCATCAAGGCCAAGGCGTACCCAAAACAACCCTTTGAATCAGGTATTAAACATCCAGCACTTCCCAAACCTTAAATACTCAGCACAATAATGTAGGTGAAATTTAGAGCAAAACTTCCTATTCTGCCTTCTAGAACTGGAATTCATTTGGTGACTTAATTCTTACTCACAATGAAGATTGATTTGCTTTGTATTTAATGAAGTATTTCATGCTGGATCGGTGCAGTTTTCCCAATAAGTGCTCCATGCTGATCATGTGTCTCTTGGTTTTATTTTGCTTTTAAAGAGCATTTTAATGGCATTTCTAAAATAAATTCTGGGACTGAGTCACTTTTATTTCTCTGTGTAACATGGGTCCAGAATATCCAGGGTACAGAGCCCAGGTTTCCAGCTCACCACATCCCTCAGGGAATTGGGGCTTTAAGCTGCTCTTCTATTTTGCTCCTGTGTTTAAATTTGGGGCCCTGGTTGCCTCTCTGGATTTCCTGCACTGTCCCACCTCAGCCTTGCCCCTCTCCCAAGGTGGAGTTGGATGTTGTTCATCATTTTATAAACAGGAGTTTGTTCTTCAAACAACAACCACAGTTAGAAGGAGCAGAAAGTCACTTCAATCCTGATGAGCAGCCACCCTTGATCGCTGCAATTTAGCCCCAAAATCAGAGAACTTTTGAAATCTTGGGCTTAAAATTTACCTACAGAGCAAAGCAGAGCCTCCAGAATGCTGCAGGGTTCTTTCCCAGTTTTGCCAGTTCATCCCCAGGTGAGTCTGCTCAGAATCTGACTGGCCATGGAATCACAGAACATCCTGAGCTGGAGGGGACCCACAGGGATCATGAAATTCCAGCCCCTGCCCTGCCCAGACCCCCCAAAATCCCAGCCTGGGCATCCCTGGCAGCCTTGGGAACCTGACCCTTGGTACATGGGGCCCTTTGAAAAATTAATGCCAATTAAGTATCTGAAATCTGACCCATTTTTGGGCCTTGCCAGTGCAGAATCTGAGCGCAGCTGCTGAAGGGAGGCTGGGCAGGGTGTCCAGGCAGGAGAGCTGCACTTCCCAATTTCTCCAGAGCCCTGAAGTTTCCTGGGACAGAATCAGGTCTGAAATCCACCCCCTCCTTTCCTGCAGTCAGAAATGAATGTGCAATCACTCCTTGGGCAGGGATGTTCCCAGGGCAAACACCATTCCTGAGTGCCCACAGAAGGATTGGGATGCACATCCCAAAACCCCTGAGCAGGGGATGAAGCCAAATCCTGCCCCAGAGCTGGCACAGGCTTTGCCTCCAGCTCTTCCCCTCTCCCAGGTGCATTATTGCTGCTCTAAAAGCCTCTGTCCTGAGCAGGTATTCTGCCTTTAAATCACACAGGTTCCATTTCTGCAGCTCCAGCTTGAGCAGCCTCACCCCAAGTGTGGTTTATTGTGGCTTATGGCAACCACTGGAGCCCAAAATCACGGATTAAAAGCTGGGCCATCAAGGAAAAGCTGTTTCCTGGGGATTCAGAGCTGGTTTTTTTTCCTCATGGAGAAGCAATAACCAGAAGACCTTGCTGGTGCTCAGAAATCTCCTGAGCTGGGGGAGGGACAGCAAGGAAAGGGGGAACCAAATTGTTCCTTTCAAATTCAACTCTCTGCACTGCTGTTTCTGTGCAGCTGAAGAAAAGTGTTCTGAGTGCCTCCTTGGGATGTCCTGAAGTGCTCAGCAATGAAATGTGTGGGCTACTTAGGAAATCTGTGCCTTTTTGTAGAGCACAAAAGCTTTGGGGCCGTTCCTTTGTCACAGCAATAGCAACCCATAAAACCCCCACATCTGTGACTGAGACAGCTCTTCTGGCACAGAAATGGAAATGCAGGCCAGTCCTCAGCAGTGATAATGTTGAAACTTTCTGAGCAGATGAATTCCCTATTGAAAAAAAAAAAAACAACAAACCCTGTGACTAAGAGGGCTGGAGATGGAGAGTGGCTCAGTGGGATCTGGCTGGCACCCCATAAAACAACATCACACTTCCCTTCCACAAACCCTGCCACAGAAATAGCACCCAAACATTAGTGCTTGGGAATGAGCAGTGAGGGAAGCAAACTGCTTCCCTGCTGCTGAGCACAATCCTTCATCACTCACTCCCACCTCATCATCCCAGCCCTGCAGGAGCTGCTCTGCCTGGGGCCCAGCTCATCCCCAATCCCAGGGGATTTTTGGGGTGTTCTGTGCCTGCACTGCACCCCTGCTGCTCCTGCACTTCCCAGCACATCCAGGAGCTCCTCCTCAAGCCCCTGCTGGTGTCTCATCTGTGCTTTTTTTCTGGTATCACAAACATCTCCAGTGCTCCCAGAAAATTCCTAAAACTTTCCCCCTCCAGCAGGGAAAATTCCTGAACCCCCTGCAGAGGCTCTGAGGGGCTTCACCTGCTCCAGGCTGCCCAAAAGTGCCTTTGCTTGCTCTTGGGAAGGAGGAGGACTTGACAGGAGGGTCTCACAGATATGTGTGTACAACAGAAAAATCTTGGAATGTAGAATCTGAAGAAGGAATAAAGATAATAGCAAGTTTTGATATAGAAGAAGGAATAGAAGTGATATCAAGTTTTGATACAGAAGAAGAAATAGAAATGATAGCAAGTTTTGATAATAGAAGAAGGAATAGAAATGATAGCAAGTTTTGATGTAGAAGAAAAGAATTGCTGAGCCAGTTTTACTAAGAAGACAGAGAGCAAGTGACTTGGAAGGGGCTTCCATGACTTAGAGCAAAGGATAAATTTGCTTTCAACAAAAGATGTTTTTTACCAAGCAAAAAGATTTTCACAGACAAACAAAAATGCCACATTGCAAGTAGAGAAAAGATCTCAGAATTTTCTACTGCAAGAAAACTGAAGAAACAACTTGTGGCTTAAACTGGAACACACTAACTTGTTGTGATTGGAAAATCCTAACAGGAATATGGAAATGTTAGTAGGTATGGTAGGTAATAGAGAAATATTGGTTGGGTGTCATGTTTTAAGATGCTGTGTAATAAAAAATAAATAATGCACTGTAACCAGAATTAGAAGTTTTCAGATGAACCCAGAGCTGTGGGCTGGGCTCTGTCACCCACAACCTGTGAATTGCTGCATCATTTAAATACAATAAACAGCATTTTAAATTATAAATTAATTGCTGCATCATTTAAATACAATGAGCAGCATTTTAAAGAGCCTGCCTGGAGCTCCACATCCCTCATTTTGGGCTCTTTCCTGCATCCTGCATCCCTGGCACGCCCAGGCTGGGGGATGCTCCCAGCTCTGCCCCCAGTGAATTGTGCCTTGGGAAATGTGACACTGTGCTGAAACATTGATGAAACGCCGGGGAGCTGAAAGCAGCTGCCAAAGCTCGGGTAAAAATGGAAGGGAGCAGCTTCTGGAGAACTTAAATGCTGGTTTGAGGTGATGCTGTGTGCTGGGGAAGCTCCCTGGCAGTGGAACACCCTTTCCCGAGGCTTTTTTTAGGAAATAAACTGTGATAAGTCACAAGTTCTCACTTTAAATAAGGAGAACCTCTTCTCCTTTTCATTCTCAAGCCTATTTATCAAGTTTTTACATCCTGGTGATAGGGAGGATCTAATTAACCCTTTCCTCAGGCCCTGCCAGGCCTGGTCTTACAAACCTGCTTAACTTTCTGTGAGAAAAAAAAAAAAAAACCTGACATAGGCGTTCCTAATTCCAGAAAGGTTGAAATTGTGGGGTGAAGATTATTGTAAATAGCAAAACCATTTGGATATATTTGTACCAACATTTCAGATAATATTTAGGAATGACTCAGCAATAAGCCACTCTCAGGATGAAAAGTGCTGGAATGAGATCAGGATAATCTACAGCTCCTGAGGCCTTTGCAGCCCCCAGCTGGCTCAGCCCAAGACTCCAGGATTTACACACACACATAAACACAGCTCCTCCAGATCTGCTGAACTGGATCCAATTCCTGCTCTGCTCCCTGAACACCCCCACTAAGTTAAACAAAATCCTCCACTCAGGCTCACACCACGCAGGCCATTGGTCTCTGCAAGTCCTTGTAAGGAGGATTTGATTAAAACCACGCAGCTCTGATCAAAATTATCACTGCCTCAAATGTCTTTTTCTCCAGGGATTCTTCTTCCCAAACCCCTGAGCTCCTCCACTCCTGGGCACAGCAGAGGGGCCACCAGGGCAGGACAAAGGTGGCTCCAAGCCACGGTCCTGCCAGGGCCACTTCTTCCTTTCTGACCAAAATTCCCTGATTCTATAACCTGGATTAAGCTCAGAAACATTAAAGCTTTGAAACGTTAAAAAAATGTTGAAATGCAGCTTCATCTCCCTGCCCTTTTCCTACTTCTATTTATTTGCCCAGGAATTCTTACTTCAGCTAATTATGATACAAAAAAATCACCACTTTTACCTTAAAAAAAAAAAAAAATCAAACAAAATAAGAGTGATAAAGGAAATCCAGTGAGGAACACAAGATATTCCAGCCCCTCAGCCAGGCAGGAAAACAACCTGCAGATGTAATGGGATCATTAATTTTCCAGTCCCTGGATTAACACCCTGAACAGGCTGATACACCCTTGGCTCCAGCCCCCCATTACCTGGATAATCAGGGGGATTACAAAGCCTGTGATTAGAAGAGGCTCCTGATTTCTGCAGGCTTTAAATGTCACTGATATCACAAATCTTGGTTAAGCCTTTCTGGTTTATGTGGTGATGGTGTCATGGGGAGAGGAGGAGGAGTAGGGAGAGAGAAGCCAGGGAAGGAGTAGGAAGAGGTGGCAGAGCCTGGGTAAATCTCAATTTTTGTGGATGCACAGCCCAATCTGAGCTCATTGGAATAAATGGGAAGACTCCCAGTGATTTCAGTGGACTTTGGACACAGCCCCAGAAGCTTCAAAATGTAAACAGGCAGATCTGGGCATGTGCCTGGCAGGGCAATTTCCCCTAAACAAAACCAGCCCAGCAGGAGAGGAGCCTGTCCAGCAGCCCTGGGAGAGCTGGGAATGAGGGACACTCACAAAACCAGGGAATCCCTGGCTTGGGAGGGAGATTAAAGCTCATCCAGCCATGGCAGGGACACCTCCCACTGTCCCAGGCTGCTCCAGCCCCAGTGTCCAACCTGGAACTGAACATTCCAGGGATCCAGGGGCAGCCACAGCTGCTCTGGGAATTCCATCCCAGCCCCTCCCAGGGAACAATTCCTAATTCCCAATATCCCATCCAACCCTACTCTGCAGCCATTCCCTGTGTCCTGTCCCTCCATCCTTGTCCCCAGCCCCTCTCCAGCTCTCCTGGATCCCTTTGGGTCCTGGAAGGGCTCTGAGCTCTCTCCCAGCTGGGAAAATTTCACCCACTGACCCAGGGGCTGTGCTGTCCTTCCCAGACAGAGCAAACGTGGCTCTTGGAATGTCACTCCAAAAGATTTTGTGAACTCACTCTCAACTCACCTCATGTTCCATTTCTTCCTCCTCCAACCATTTTCCACCTGAGCCTCATGAAAACTCAGCAGCGACTGCTCAAACATTTCAAGAGGTCTGAGGTTTTCTCTGCAGCTCTGCCTTCAGCTACAAGGTCTCTTTAGGAATTTTAGACTTGTCTCAGTCAGTCTGTTCACTCTAAATGCTACAATAATGAGCTGAATATCCACAACATGAAAGTAGTTTTGCCCTGGCATTAAAGACATCATGATTAATGTCCATATTTAGTGCTCATGGTAAACACTTTTCTCCTACTCTAAGAACAGGGAAGTATTTCAGCCCATGCCAGGATTTGTTGTAACATCATTAAAGGTGATGAATTACCCTGGTTTTCATGTGGATGCAAAATATAATTCCTGCAGTTTAATGTTGATTTGTATTTACTCTGCCACAAACTCCCATTTCCTTTCAGCCCTGCTTTTCTTCAGCTCCCCAAGGTTCTCTTGGGGAGCCACAGAGTGGAACATTTCATTTCTTTAATATTGCTCTCCTTACATTTGTGTTTGTTGTTCTTCCACTCACTCATTCATTCCTGTTAGAAATTAACTGGCACAGCTGATTTGTCCTCAGTGGGAGCCCTGAATCCTCCCCTTCCCTGGGGTCACTCCACAGGCTCCTCTCTCCTCCCTTTGGCTTTTTGATTCTCACTCCTGGGTGAAGCACCCAAAATTCTCAATCTCCAGCTAATTTTTATGTTGCTCTGCACTTAAATCCAAGCACTACAAATCATCACTCTTGGCAAATTAAAGTGAGGGAATCCCACAGGCTGAGACCAAACAGCACCTTGTGTTCTCTGGGAACTGGCACAACAACAAAGTCATTCCCTCCTTCCCTCAGTTTTAGTGGGGAATCAACAAATCCCAGACTGGTTTGGGATTGGAAGGACCTGAAAACTCACCCAGTGCCACCCCAGCCATGGCAGGGACACCTCCCACTGTCCCCAGTGTCCATCCTGGAACTGAACATTCCAGGGATCCAGGGGCAGCCACAGCTGCTCTGGGAATCCATCCCAGCCCCTCCCAGGGAACAATTCCTAATTCCCAGTATCCCATCAAGCCCTGCCTGTGCTGGGACAGGGCTGGGGCAGCTCTGCAGGTGGGGTGAGCTCTCACCTGAGGGGGCTCAGGGCTGGAATCATCTCCCTTGACCTGCTGGAAACCAGCAAAAGTCCTTGGAATTTGCAGGAAACCATGAGCACAACATAAATTTCTGCTTAAAGAAGCTTCCTGAGGGCAACTACTGAAGTAATCTGTGTGGAAAGACCAAAGTGCAGATTTGTTTGAAAACAGCCTAAGAAAAAGAGAAAGAAAATTTCCACTGCGCCACCAAAAAATTTCCACTGCCCCAGTGCTGTGCCCTCCAATGGGAAGGACGATGTTCAACACGACAAAATAAATCTTTATTCATAGCAGGCTTAGATAATAGAGCTCAGAATATGTCCTGGGTGCATAGCTGTGCATTTTGCAGATGTGATTAAGGCATCCTCAGCCACGGGCACTGTGTGTGTCTCTCCCTCTGTGACAGCTCTGCCCGTGGAGCTCGCTGGGTTTGGGGAATATTGCTGGGACAAGATGCTGGCAGAGGCACAGGCTGTGCCACAAGGGATGAGGCAGCGTGTCCTTCAAGCCCCAGCACCCAAATTCCCTGCAGGAAAAAGTGATGGGGCCAGTGAGGTCAGAACTGGGATTTCGGATCTGGGAATGCTCAGATTGGGAGAAAAGCAGGAGTTGTCTCCAGAGCACCTCTCAAAAGGCTCCAGATTTTTGTTGTAAGTCCCTCTACCCTTCTGCCATGAATGTCAGGGAAGGCTGAACTCAGAGTCAGGGAATGACCTTAAATTCAGCTGTCTGAAGCCCTGAAGTAAATCACTGCTTTAGAAAAATTGGTTCTGGAGAAGGAAAACATCACAGGGGCACCTCCACAGGTTTGTCCAGCTTGTGGTGTGAATAGAACCAAGTGCTCAAGGGCAGGATGGAGCAGCCTGGACAGTGAAGATGTCCCTGCCCATGGCAGGGGGTGGAATGGAATGGGCTTTAAGGTCTCTTCCACCCCCAACCATCCCATCATTCTGTAATTCAATGGTTCTGCTGTTTTTTACTCTTTATCTTCTATCCAAACCAATTCCCAGCTCCTTTCCCTACGATTCCTGTTCAGCAAGAAGCAGCTGGGAATGCAGCTCATCCACAGCTGCCTTTGGGCTCATCAGCCTTAAAATGCTCATTGCCTGACAAACAAATCCCTGAATTCTGCCTGCCTGCCCTTGGGGGTGATGTTCATGGACTGGTTTGGGTTGGGAGGGACCTTAAATCCCACCCAGAGCCACCCCTGCCTTGGGGACACCTCCCACTGTCCCAGGCTGCTCCAGCCCCAGTGTCCAACCTGGAACTGAACATTCCAGGGATCCAGGGGCAGCCACAGCTGCTCTGGGAATCCATCCCAGCCCCTGCAGGGAACAATTCCTGCCCAATATCCAATATAAACCTTCCATTCCCTGTGTCCTGTCCCTCCATTCCCTGTGTCCTGTCCCTCCATTCCCAGTGTCCTGTCCCTCCATTCCCTGTGTCTGTCCCTCCATTCCCTGTGTCTGTCCCTCCATTCCCTGTGTCTGTCCCTGCAGCCCTTGGCAATTGTCTCTCTCCATGTTTCCTGCAGCTCCTTCAGGCCCTGCAAGGCCACCCTGAGCTCAGCCCAAAGCTTCTCCTCTCTGGGCAAGAAGTTGACTTGACCTTCACTGTCTCCAGCTCCTAATTTCCCTGACCCTGGCAGGAATTTAATATCTTTGACATCCCCTTCCCTGCTGTGCCCTGTGGCTGCAATCAGAGGATCCAAAGCAGTGGGAAGGGCAGAGGAGCCTGTGGTGGCACCAGAGCAGCTCAGGGACCAGCTGGGCACAGGTGCCACCCCTGGCTGTCACAGTGGCACAGGGGATCTCTACCCTCAGCTTTCTGCAGCCCCTGGCACAGGGGGCAGTGCCAGGAATCCCCACCCTGGGCAGGGCTCCTTCCCAGGGGACACAAACGGTGGCACCTGGCAGGGGTTGATTGTTCCCTGCCCCCTGTTCAGTTAGCCATAAATCTCTGCTTGCCACTTTTATGACATGAAACAGTGAGCAATTACTTAAATTTACCTTGTGACTCACTGCAGATTAATTCATTGAGTAATCCTTCCTCGTTTGGAGGAGAAATAAATTCCCTCCCGTTTCATTGTCCCTGCACGTGTGGCAATATTTATACATGTGAGATGTCCCCTGGCATTCACCCAGGGGCAATTTGGGAAATATCACCTTGTTTTCAGGCACTGGTCTGTGGCTCTGGAATCCTCTGTTGGCTGGCAAGGGCTGGGGTGTTTATTGCAACACAGGAGCTGGGAAATCAGTGGGGCAGTTTGTCACGGGATCACAGGGCTGGGGTGGGAAGAGCCCCCTGCTTGCCCAGGATTGTGTTTTGGAATTTCTACAGGGATGGAAAGCTTCCAACAGCTCCTCTGGGCAACCTGGGCTTTTCACTCAGAGGGAAAAAGTGTTCCCAGATGTTCCAGGGAAGCTGCTCTGCTCCTGGGTGTGCCCCAGCTCTGGCCCTGGCCCTGGATGGGATGCTGGAGTTACAATGCATTATTTACTTTTCATTACAGAGCATCTTAAAACATGACAGCCAATCAATACCTTCACTATTACCTATAGCCTGTCATACCACTAACATTTCCATATTCATGTTAGATTTTCCAATCACAAAAGGTTAGCTAGAAGCTTTTTTTCAGTTTTCTTGCAGTGGAAAATTCTGAGATCTTTTCTCTACTTGCAATGTGCCTTTTTTGTTTGTGAAAACCTTTTTGCTTGGTAAAAAACATCTTTTGTTTAAAGTAAATTTATCCTTTGCTCTAAGTCATAAAAGCCCCTTCCAACTCACTTGCTCTTTGTCTTCTTAGTGAAACTGGCTCAGAAATTCTTTTCTTCTACATCAAAACTTGCTATCATTTCTATTCCTTCTTCTATATCAAAACTTGCTATCATTTCTATTCCTTCTTCAGATTCTACATTCCAAGATCTTTCTGTTGTACACACATATCTGTGAGCCCCTCCTGCAGGACTGGCCACTGCCCACTGGCCCCCAGATGGAATTTCTGCCACTGATCCCCACCCCTGAGGCCACCCCCAGTTTTCCATCCTCCTTTTCCCCCCAGACAAGCCCTGTGTGAGGCTTTCTCCTGGTTTGTGGTGGGAAATGCTCTGAGACATGGAAAGGAAGCAAAATCCTGAGTCTCACCTTCAGGGCTCCATGTGAGGGTGGAGGGGACATTGCCAAGCCTCCTGAAAAAGGCACAAACACGTGGACAGCACTCTGGGTGGGGTCCAGGCTGTGTCAGGCTGTCCAAAGTTGGGAAAAATCTGACCAAGGTGAGCTGGATGAGGCAGAGAAGAAACCCAGAGCTGCGGCAGAAGAGTCACAGGCACCCAGGAGGAAAATATTCCTTCAGAAAAGTGAGGCAGGAAGAATGTAGAGCATCTTAGGCTTGGTTTCAAGGGGGAAGAGGAGGGTTAGTAGGTCAGAGAATTTCCTGTGCTATCAAAGTGAAGATTAGGCCCCTTTAGAGTCTGACCTTGATCTGCATCATCTGCACCCAGCCAGGGTAGAGAACACCGGGGAGGAACCAGGGATGGGAGGAGCTGGCACGAGTTCCACAAGAGGGTGAAAAAGAGAAACATCTGTGTTGGATATTCCAGAATGGTTTGGGTTGGAAGGGACCTAAATCCCACCCAGAAGCACCCCAGCCATGGCAGGGACACCTCCCACTGTCCCAGGCTGCTCCAGCCCCAGTGTCCAGCCTGGAACTGAACATTCCAGGGATCCAGGGGCAGCCACAGCTGCTCTGGGAATCCATCCCAGCCCCTCCCAGGAACAATTCCTAATTCCCAATATCCCATCAAACCCTACTCTGCAGCCATTCCCTGTGTCCTGTCCCTCCATTCCCTCTGTCTGTCCCTCCATTCCCTGTGTCTGTCCCTCCATTCCCTGTGTCCTGTCCCTCCATTCCCTGTGTCCTGTCCCTCCAGCCTTGGCAATTGTCTCTCTCCATGTTTCCTGCAGCTCCTTCAGGCCCTGCAAGGCCACCCTGAGCTCAGCCCAAAGCTTCTCCTGTGCAGGTGAACAATCCCAGCTGTGCCAGCCTTTCCTCCCAGCAGAGCTGCTCCATCCCTCTGCTCATCCTGCTGCTCCTCTGGGCTCTGCAGCAGCTCCAGCTCCTCCCTGGGCTGGGACAGGGCTGGGGCAGCTCTGCAGGTGGGGTCACACCTGGGGGGGCTCAGGGGCACAATCCCAATGCCAATCTTTTTCCTGATCCCAGTCCCAGTCCTAGTCCTAGTCCTAGTCCTAATCCTAATCCTAATCCTAATCTGGACCGTATTCCTAATCCTAATCCTAATCTCAATCTCAATTCCAGTCCTAGCCCCAGTCCCAATACTAATCCTAATCCCCATCCCAATCCCAATCCCAATCCCTATCTCAACCCCAATCCCAGTCCTACTCCTAATCCCAATCCCAATCTCAATCCTAATCCCAACCCTACTCCTAATCATAATCCCAATCTCAATCTCAATCCCAATCCTAATCCCAATCCTAATCATAATCCTAATCCCAATCCCAATCCTAACCCCAATCCCAGTCCTACTCCTAATCCTAATCTCAGTCTCAATCTCAATCCTAATCCTAATCCTAATCCTAATCCTAATCTCAGTCTCAATCTCAATCCTAATCTTAATCCCAATCCAAATCCTAATCCCAAACTCAATCCCAATCCCAATCTCACTATCAATCCTAATCCCAATCTCAATCCTAATTCTAATCCTAATCCTAATCCCAATCCCAATCCTAATCCTAATCCTAATCCCAATCCCAATCCCTGTCCTACTCCTAATCCTAATCTCAATCTCAATCCTAATCATAATCCTAATCTCAGTCTCAATCTCAATCCTAATCCTAATCCCAATCCCAATCCCAGTCCTAATCCCAATCCCAATCCCAATCCCAGTCCTAATCCCAATCCTAATCCTAATCCTAATCCTAATCTCAATCCTAATCATAATCCTAATCTCAATCTCAATCCTAATCCTAATCCCAATCCCAATCCCAATCTCAATCCCAATCCTAATCCCAATCCCAATCCCAATCTCAATCCCAACCCCAATCCCAGTCCTAATCCCAATCCTAATCCCAATCTCAATCCTAATCCTAATCCCAATCCCAATCCCAATCCTAATCCTAATCCTAATCTCAGTCTCAATCCCAGTCCTACTCCTAATCCTAATCTCAATCCTAATCATAATCCCAATCTCCCTCTCAATCCTAATCCTAATTCTAATCCCAATCCCAATCAAAATCCTAATCCCAATCCCAGTCCTACTCCTAATCCTAATCTCAATCTCAATCCTAATCCCAATCCTAATCCTAATTCTAATCCTAGTCCCAATCCCAGTCCCAATCCCGATCCCAATCCCAGTCCCAATCCCGATCCCAATCCCAATCCCAGTCCCAATCCCAATCCCAATCCCAGTCCCAATCCTGATCCCAATCCCAGTCCCAATCCCAATCCCAGTCCCAATCCCAATCCCAATCCCAATCCCAGTCCCAGTCCCTTTCCTGCTCCCACTCTGGGCTCTGGGCTCTGGGCTGGGGCCGGTCCAGCTCTCCTCCCTGAGCAGATTTAATCCCAATCCTAATCCTAATCCCAGGTGTAATTGCTGCCATGGCACAAGGAGTGCAAACAAACGGGAAATGTTTTACTCCCCATTCACTCCCTACAAGGTGTTCTCTCCTCAGTGAATGGAACAAGGGGGATTGGTGAGATTTAAAACTGGTCCAGCCTTTGGAATCCACCACAGACCTTGCAGCAAACACAGTTTTGGGTTCCCTTCTGCTCAAAACCAGCATCTCTGGACCCCTGAAAGCCAAAATCAAAGGTGCTTCCATGTCCCTGTGCACACTTTGATCTTCCCCATCTCCACAGGAAGAGCATCCCAGGTCCTGAGCTGGAATCCCAGCGTGGACAGGACTGGAATGTTCTCACAGCAGCAGCTGCCAAAGGGCAAAGTCTTTCTCATCAAAGATAATATCACCCCAAACAGGCTTTTTTTTTTTTTTTTTTTTTTTTTTTTTTTTTTTTCTTTTTTCTTTTTTTTCTTTTTTTTTTTCTTTTTCCTGGAGCCACTGGATCTGGATGGATCACAGGGCCATTGTTTGAGTCAGACCTTGATGTTTGTGCAGTTCTTATTCCAAACTGTCAATGAAGTCAGTGGGAGTTTAATCTGAGAGGGAAGCAGGGAGTGGAACAAGGGGAACATTTTCCCCCCTGGCCATTAGACCTGACTTCAGTTATGTCTGAAAAGCTCTCCCTGTGCTCCACAGGGCTGAAATGTGCCCTTTCCAACAGCATTCCAGCCTGGGAATATGGAATATTCCACCAGATTCTGCACATGGTTTTCTACAGGTTTGATTTTCTCAGGACTCGAGCACAGAGCAACCAGAGCTGAGTTTAAGGGACCATGACCTGGCCAAATGTCAGCACTTTTTCTTTGGCTCAATTTTGGCTCAGTTTGTTTGGCTCTAAACCACAATTTAATTCCACATCACCTTTAGTCTTCGATTTTTTAAAGTCACCTTCTCTTGCAATTGCAGGACAATGATATCCTGCTTGCACAACAGGCTGGCTCTGTTTTGCTCTGAGAGCAACAACCTTAACACTCCACTTGATCAGATGTGATTGTGTGTTAAAGTAAGTTTTAAAGGTCAGGTGAACTAAGGAGCTTCAAATAATTGCCTGGGCAGCTGGCAGAATAAATTGTGAGCTCGCTCTGTGTTTTCTCTGTTCAACTGATCAAAGTGGCAGGATGCTCACCAGCTACACCTCTGCAAGGGCAGTGTCCAAAACAAGCAAACCCTGGTGGTTTGGTCTCTTTCCTTGTTTAATCTGGAGCAATTCTCCTTTTAAATAAGCATTGATCGGTGCCTGGCAAGATTTTTTGATTAAAAGAAAAAAAAAAAAAAAACCAAACCAAACCAAAACATGTGACAACTTTGTTCCTGAGCTTTGTTTTACTCATTTGCAGAAAACAACTCTGGGAATGCCTGTGAGCTGTGCTGTAAAATCAGCAACAAACTGATCAATGGATTGGTAAGGGGATAAAATGATAACAGAGAAGCAGAAGGGGAAAGTGAATTCCTGTCATTGCCTTGGAACAGCCAGCAGGAATAGCAGGAATATAAATTCTAATCAAACCAAACACTTGTCTCCTCTCTCACTCCTGCAGCTGAGCTTTTCTTCCAGGGGTGCAGGGGCAGCCACAGCTGCTCTGGCAATTCCATCCCAGGGAACAATTCCTAATTCCCAATATCCCATCAAACCCTACTCTGCAGCCATTCCCTGTGTCCTGTCCCTCCATCCTTGTCCCCAGCCCCTCTCCAGCTCTCCTGGAGTTCCTCCTCTCCAGGTGAGCACCCCAGCTCTCCCAGCCGGGCTCATTCCCACAGCTTCTCCAGCCTCTTCCTCCCAGAAGTGTCTGTGGCAGAGCTGGGTAGGGCAAGTAACAATCAGAATAATTTAAGCAATTGTCAGAGCTGCTCTCAGAGAGGACAAGGAGCAGAGAGGTTTGAGTCAGCTGCGATTTGCTGCCCTTGGAGGAGGAACTAAAAGGGACCATCCTGCTCCTCGTGGCGTTGGTGAAGGGCAGGTTACGAAATGTGAGAGAGGGAAAGGAGCGAAGCAGCCACGTCACGAGAAAAGGGTAAAATTGCAGCGGTGATTTCTGTGTGATCCAAAGCGGCTCATCCATTCCGAAACGCCAAAGGTCTCTGCCATCCTCCTCCAGGAAAGCAGGGAACAGAGGAGGTGAGAAGGCGTTGGCAGGGATCAGGGATGAGCCGGGGGAGCTGCTGACCTGGGGAAGGGTGGAAAGCCAGGAACCACAGCTGGGCACAGCTGGAGAGAGATCCCTGCACACAGACTGCTGCTGCGGTGGGGACAGACTGCAGAGGGTCTGGGCAGAGATTATATGGATATAGATAAGGATATAAATATAGAGATACAGAGAGATATAGATTAGATATAGATATAGATATAGATATAGATATAGATATAGATACATAGATATAGATATAGATATAGATACATAGATATACAGAGAGATACAGATATATATTATATAGTTATAGATGTAGATATAGAGATATAGAGATGAGATATAGAGATATAGAGATATAGAGATATAGAGATATAGAGATATAGAGATATAGAGATATAGTTATAGATACAGGTATATAGATACATAGATATAAATATGGATATATAAATATATACATATATAGAGCTATAGAGAATATAGATTAGCTATAGATACTATGATATATAATTATAGATACAGATGTTGATACATAGACAAATATAGATATATAGATTATAGATATAGATATGGACATGCATATATGGATATATGAATATATAGATATATAGATAGATATATAGATATATAGATATATAGATATATAGATATATAGATATATAGATATATAGAGAGATAGAGATATAGAGATATAGAGATATAAAGAGATAGATACAGATAGATCAATATAGATATGGATATACAGAGAGATATAAAAATACAGATATGTATACTTATAGATATAAATATGGATATATGAATATAGAGAGATAGTTAAAAATACATAGTTTAGCTATAGAGATACATCAATATTTAGATACATCAATATATAGATATAGACAGACATAGATATATCTATATAGATGGATATAGATACAGATATAGATATAGATAGATATAGATATAGATATAGATATAGATATAGATATAGATATAGATATAGATACATAGAGACAAATATATAGATATAGATATAGATATAGATGTAGATATAGATAGAGATGTAGATATAGATATAGATAGAGATAGAGATATAGAGATATAAAGATATAGAGATATAGATACAGATATATCAATATAGATATAGATATATAGAGAGATATAAAAATACAGATATATATACACATAGATATAAATATGGATATATAGATATAGAGAGATAGTTACAAAGACATAGTTTAGCTATAGATAGAGATACATCAATATTGATATATAGATATAGACAGATATAGATATATCTATATAGATGGATATAGATGTAGATGTAGATGTAGATGTAGATGTAGATGTAGATGTAGATGTAGATATAGATGATATAGATATAGATATAGATATAGATATAGATATAGATATAGATATAGATATAGATATAGATATAGATAGATATAGATAGATATAGATAGATATAGATATATGTAGCTCTCTTCAGAATAAACAGAAAAACCCCATCAAACAGTGTAACATTCTGCCAAAATCCAAATTCTACAATCAGGCACTGCAGACTCTGCCACCCTGGCTCACTCCAACCTCTGTTTTCCACTTTGTACCCCTTGAAAACTGCCCTTGGATCCTGCTGTGGTGATTCCATCCCCATGCCAGTGCACTCACTTCCATTAAACAGCTTCAGGGACAGATTTTAACTCTCCTAATTCTGTTGCAAATAAAGAGATTCTCTTAAAATCCTGTTTAAATCTCAAAAAGTCTAACCTGGATTTCCCTGTTGTGACCTGTGTTAGCAGCCAGCGTTTCCTGTTTCCCTATATATCAATTAGCACCTAATTAGCTCTTGAACAATTCCATTTTTTTAACTCCCATCACTCTTCCAATATTTTCCTCAGTTCTCCAGCTGTAGAATTTGCCCACACAAAAGTCCCTGACAACCAAGAAAAAAAGAGAAGGAAACTTTGGGAGCATTTTCTCCCTCCTAATAGTTAATTATAACTACAAATCTGAAATGTCTTCCTTCTGTCCAGCAGCACCACAAAATATTTAACAAGAATTGGATCCTGATGAGGTTTATTTCTAGACTTCACTTTGAGCAAATAATTACTGGTGTTCCTAATCCCAGGGTTAGTTTTGTGTGGAAAGAGGAGTCCCAATGCCAATACATATGGCCAGGGACATTTGAGCTGATTGAGAAATCCAGGCTGCCTTTTTTTTTTTTTTTTTTTTTTTTTTTTTTTTTTTTTGTCCCCTGGAAACAGATATGGCCATTCTAGAACTTTCTAAATTAGCTCTGTTTAAATTTAAAGACTGGAAAAATGTCACCCACAAATGGGGTCTTTATCCTTCTCCTTCCCATCAGCTGTTATTCCAAACCTCTGGCCAGTGATTTTTAAGTGCTCTGTGTTGCTTTTCCTTTGCTGGCACCTTCCCACAAGGCAGCAGAGCTCAGGGAGGGGGGGATCCTCAGCATTTCTTGCAGTACCCACCTCCCCCAACAGGAACCCACATGGGAATGTTTCATCTGGCCAGTCCAACTTCAGCTGGAAAAAGCATCTGACAATATCCCGTGGAGAAGCAGCTCAGCACTGACAGGGGCTGATGAGCAAAGAGATTTTCCCAACCCCGTTTCCTGTGACTTGTTCCTCAGAACTGTTGGTTGAATTAAAAGATGCAACTCATAAATATTAATTTTTTTAAATTTTTTTTTGTTGTTGTTTTTGTTGTTCCATACCACTAGAGTGGTCGGAAAGATGTTTTTTAAGATAAATCGAATGAGAATGCTCTGAAAAGATTAATCAAATACAAACAGAAGCTGTGGGAGAAGATGGAAAGAGCTGAGAGGAAGGAGCTTGGGAGGAATTTCCCCATGGAAAGGGAGCTCAGGGGCTGGAACTGCCCAGGGAGGTTTGGGGTCCCCATCCCTGCAGGTGGCACCTGGAGGTGGCACTCAGGGTGACAAGGTGGGGACAAGGCACAGCTGGCACTGCAGGGGCTGGGAGGGATTTTCCAGCCCCTGGATTTGGGGATTCTGTGCCAGGGAGGTGCAGAGGATCCCTCCAGCCTCAGGCAGAATTTTCAGGAATTTGGGTGAATTTAGCAAACAGGACCCCAAAGCTCATCCAGGGGAGGCTGTGACAAGAAGTCAGAACAAATTTTAGTTTGTTTGTGTGACAGGATCCTGGGCAAGGAGTGGGAAATTTTGTCCTTCTGTCCTCAAACACCAGCACAGTGAAGAGAGTTGCAAGACAACAACTCCTGTGTGAATTAAGCCATGGATTAATTCCTCGAGCCCTTCTCCAATTCTGGAGCTCCAATGGATCAGAATTCCCTGGGATCTTTGGGGCCACCTCACCACACAAGCCCAGGGTGAAACTGCCTTTTTTCAAGCCCAGAACAGGAGAAAAACCTCGTTTGCAGGGCAGAGGAGTCCCTGGGAGCACAGTGACACCTTGGCATCACTTTCCTGGGCTCAGGTGACACCTGAGCCAGCATCACCCTGCACAACAAGGGCAACATCAAAACCTGGCTCCTGTTACTGCCCAAGCTGCAGCAACAGATTTCTGGCCAGCCTGGGGCTCCTGTGGCAGCCCTGAGCAGCACCAGCCTCAGGCAGGGACGTTTCCCTGGCTGTTGCTCCATCCCTGAATTTCCCACCGTGTTCTTCTCTCCTGGTTTGGTTCTCTCAGGTGGCTCCAACACGGACACGACTGCAAGGGACAAACAAAAATTGGCCCAGGGTCTCTAAACCAGCCATCAGCAGCCTTGTGTGTGCTGGAAAAATATTCAGGAGGGTGTTCCTGTCACTGGGCCAGGATCAGGGCAGAAAAATGCCTGCTGAGATATTTCTGTAATGCATCTTCCCTCTTCCAAACCAGATTTTAGGGCTCTGCTATTAAAAATGACTGGATAAAGGAAGGAGTTATACTATTTTTGTTTTCATTTTCCCCTCATTTAAAAGAAGGGAAAACATCTTGAAATGTCTATATCTACTAAAAAGAAAAAAAAAAAAATCCTGATTTCTTTTTCTTCTCTGCTTAGGGGGAGTTTTCCTTCAGATAAACAAAGATTAAAACACCACAAAAACGAACTTATTTTTTGGTTCATTTCTCAATTCACTGCAGTTTGAAATATAGGCATAAATGCATGTTTCAGCAGAATCCAAAGTAAATATAAATAACAATAAATGAGCAAGCTGATCTGTGAATGCCATCCCTACCCACGGCAGGGGGATGGAATTAGGGGGTCTTTAAAGTCCCTACAACCCAAACCTTTCAGTGATTCTAAATCTATTAAATAAATATATTAATAAAATTTATAAATGCGAGCCTGCTTCTGGCAATATTTAAAATAAATCTTTGTGGGTGTCCTTGTAAGCAAACCTGGGCCTGGCTACTCCACACCAGCAAACCCAAAGGCAAAATCCAAGGAACAGGTTTAAAATGAACATAAAAAGCAGATGATCACAGCCTGGTTTAGAGCTCAAACTCTTCTCAGAGGGTGAGGAGGGAAATTTGGATTTGAGGACCTGAGTGTTGCAGGAGGTCTGAGGAGATGATGCTGATGGTCCAAAGAGGTTGAAGAAGAGTTTTTAGTGCCTCTGAATGATCAGCTCCTGTTATTCCCAGCACAGAAATTGCTTTATCCAAGAACACCTCCCACATCCAGGCCTCAGCAGCTGAGCTAAAGGACAAGCTGACTTTTTCCTTATCCACCCAGGCTGGGTACAAAGGAAAGGGAAACATGCAAAGTAATTTTCGAGGGAGACCAGTGGTGGATTCAGTCCCTGGGGATTTATCTGTGATAAATTTGTTCTGTTGGTGTTGTTCTTTAGATTACATTGACCCTGAGTCACTTGGAGCAAAAAGGAGGCTGTGACATCTTTTGTAGCACAAAACAAATAATCAAACCTCACTTCTTGCAAATAAATAGGATAAAGAAAAAAAAAAAAAAAAAAAAGAAAAAAAAAAAAAGAGAAAGAAAAAAAAAAGTGGTGATCTGTTTGAGGAAGTAGAAAAATTTCAAGAAATAATTGCAGCTTCCCTTTCACTACAGGAGGGTTTGCAGTGGGCCTCCTCCCTCATTTCTCACAGTAGGTGCCTCCAGAGCCAGATTAATGGATCCTCTTCCCCAGCCAGGTGCTAATGAAATGATGATACAGTTATTTCCAGCTCTGAGCACAACCTCCAGCTGGCAAATTGCTGGGACGTGCCCGTGAAACAGAGACAAAAGCAGGTGGGGCTACTGCTGAAGAGGAGCCATAATAATCAGATATTAATGATACCCAAAACTGGGTGGTATTTACCATGAAACTCAGGGAGAAAATACTCTCGGGCTGTTTTTTATTTCCAATTTCATTAGAGATTATCGTGTTTCTTTTTTTATTCTGCCCAGCTGAACACTGCTCTCCTTTCTGTGCCCAGTTTGGCACCTTTTGGGGGTAAAGGAGAAATTTATCCTCCAAATTTCACTGTGGTGACTCTCAGCTCTCAGGAGGAGCTGGGAGAAGTCATCATTTGTATTAACCAGGGAACTACACAAGGTTTGGGCTGGGGGGGAGCTAAAAACTCATCTCAATCCAACCATGGCAGGGGCACCTTCCACTGTCCCAGGCTGCTCCAAGCCCTGTCCAACCTGGCCTCGGGCAATTCCAGGGATGGGGAGTCCAAAATTTCCCTGGATAATCAATTCCAGGACCTCCCCACACTCACAGCTCTGTCCTTCATGAAGTGACAGAAAGATTTGCAAACTCTCAGTGAAATTCTGCACGTTTTCCCTACCCCTCGTGCTTTCCTGTTGCTGCTTTTTGTCAAAGTGTTTTGTTGAAGAAATATCTTGTTCAAGGTGGTAAAAAACATTTTAAAAGACAGATTATTATTTTTTTTTAATATCACCTGACAGGGCTTGCAGCTGGTCCTTGTGCCTGAAGGATGAATTTTACGTGGCTGTAGCAGGATTTCCTGCACTCAGTGCAAATCCTGAGCATCTTCCCCTACGATTAAATTATTAAATTTGCCTTTTGTACAAACAAAAATCGAAGAGCCTGCAGGAGGGGCTGGGCCTCCAGTGCCAAACCTGCCTCAGTCTGCTGCAGTTTGGTGAAAAATGGAAGTTCTGTGGCTGCCTTTGTTCTGCTCTTGGCCAAACGCCACCGAGCTGCCTCCAACTGCAGCAGCTCAGCTCCTCCAGAATCTCTCCTGCTCCCTTTCATTGCAGTCCATCCCTAAACCAGGAGGTTATCCCAGACCTGCTTTACCTGGTTCCACCCCGAGCAGGAGGGTGCAGGATGGGCTCAGCGCAGCCAAACCGCTGCTCGCCAAACATTTGTCAGAACAAGCCCCTGCTCTGGCTGCTGCTGGGGTGTCTTCAAGTGCAAGCCAAGGGCAGGGCAGCTGTTGATCTCTGTCCCCAGACCGTTGTGGATGCTGCCAGTGTGGTTTTCCTCCCTCGCTCCCTCCCTGCTTGGCTCACGCCCCGAGCGCGGCCGACGCTGCGCAGCGGAAAAACCCAGCCAGGCTCACGTGCCAGGAGCTGCCTGCTGCCTTTTATCAGCTCCTCTGCATCCCTCCCCTCTCACCACCTGCTGCCAGCCATGATCTGCCCAAAAAAAAAAATAAAAAAACAAAAGAACGTTTCAGCTGTGGGGGTTTCAGCTGTGCTCAAAGCCTGGGCAGAGCCTTTGCAGAGGGGCAGGGCGCTGCAGGTGCCACCTTCTCCGTGGCCCTGGGGACCTCTTTGCCTTCTAGAACAACCCCTCAGCTTCTTCCAGAATGGGGCTGGGTTTCTCTTTCTGTGTGCAGCAGCTGCTGGTGGAATCACTTCGAGGAGGGGGCTCTGCAGGGAGACTTTGCCAAAACCACACGCGTCAGGCTGGACAATCGCCGCTGGTTTGGGATGGGATCTTCCAATGATCTGGGGTGCTGAGGCCTCACAACTGTCCCAGAATGTCCAGTCAGTGCCTGTGGGGTTTGTGGGCACGAACACGTGGGACTCACAGCAGGATTTCACTTGGCAGGGGCTGCCCAGGGAGGTTTGGGGGGCCCATCCCTGGAGGTGCCCAAGGAAGGGCTGGATGTGGCACTCAGTGACAAAATGGGCTTTTCCAACCTCAGTGATTCCATGAATCCGTGAAAGAACAGCACGTGGGGGCTCTGTGCTGCAGGATTATTCTGCCTGCCACCTCCCAGGTTGTTTATCCACCTTTCAGCCCAGCACCTGGGGCATGCAGGGTTTGTATCCCGGGAATCACGCCCACAGTGGCCACACCCGGGGGCTGCCCACGACTCCCACCCCACCCGCCGAGGCAGCATCCCTCTCTCCGCAGTGCCAGCGAGCAGAAAATTAATATTTTCGTGCAGAAGGGGCCAAGAGTGGCTCCAGCAGCCCGGGCTGTGTGTGCTGGACCATCCCTGCCTGCCCGGGCTATGTGCTGGAGCATCCCTGCCTGCCCATATCCTTGGAATGTGTGTGCAGGACCATCCCTGCCTGCCCATATCCTTGGAATGTGTGTGCAGGACCATCCCTGCCTGCCCATGTCCGGCTGTGTTTGGACCATCCCTGCCTGCCCATGTCAGGTTGTGGCTCCTGGACCATCCCTGCCTGCCCATATCTCTTAGGCTGTGTGTTTGGACCATCCCTGCCTGCCCGTGTCTCTGTGTTTGGACCATCTCTCCCTGCCCGTGTCTGTGTGTTTGGACCATCTCTCCCTGCCCGTGTCTGTGTGTTTGGACCATCTCTCCCTGCCCGTGTCTCTTAGCAACGCAGCATCACCGGCGCGGAGCCGGCGCTGTGGCGGCGCTGGGGTGGCACAGCCGCGACTGTCACCCCGAGCCGTGCCTGTCACCCCAGCCGTGCCTGTCACCCCCAGCCGTGCCCTGTCCCAGCCGTGCTCCCCTCCCCGAGCCGGGGGTGCCCCCCGATGCCTGCCCACCCCGCATCCCCCTCCCCTCCTGCTGCCGGCCGCTCCCCCGAGCCGGTCGGGAGGGGAGGGAGCAGTGGAATTTTACAGCTCCATCCCATGATGATGTCGCTCGCGGTCCCATGGCCTGGCTCATCCCTCCAACAAACCGTAAAGTCACATCACAATGATGTGACTCACTCTCCAACTAAAGATAGAGCCTGTCAGAGATCCCTCGGGAGCCCTGGGTGAGCCAGGTTGTTTATCCAGGGTTGTGCTTTGGGGTGGGTTTTCTGCCCCTCGCTCTCCCCACTCCCCAATTTTGGGGTCTGGGGATTCCCAGGAGCAGGTGTGGCACACACTAAGCGTGAGCTTGGCTTCACTCAAATCCCAGACCTTCACTGTGGCACAGGACTCCCAAAAAGCACCACAGAAAAGAGGGAGAAACATCCTTAAGAGAGATTTCTTCACCACCTTATAACATTTTTATTTCAGTGTTCACCTCCCAGCTGTTGGATACGGAGCAGGGCTGGTGCAGGACACAAAGAGAAGCAGCCAAGAGCCCAAGACAAGAGGGGCACAGATGTCCCAGCCCTGGACAGGAGCAGGGAAGGGGCAGGACAGGCCAGACCTGCTCTGTTTGTCACCCTGCCACCCCTGTGGCCGTGTCTGGGCAATGGGGACATGGGGAGCACAGCTCTGCTGAAGCTCCACGGGCAGAATCCTGCCCTGAAGGACACAAAGGAATCTGAACTCACCCCAGCCAAGCACAGGCTTGACTTTTATCCCCCCATAAACACAGCAATGGAAACTGGCAGGTGAGGGAGCTGGATCCTGTTCAGCCCTGTACAATTCCACTGGTGTCAAAGGCATTGCAGCAGGGACAAAACCCAGGCATTATTTTTAACCTGGCCCTTTTTGTGCCCTTCATTCAGGAAATCCCTATGCAAGGGCATGATTTTAGTCATGTGAATCTCCTCAGTGTGACTGCTCATGGCCTCAGAGTTAAACACATGCCCAGACCCACGAGGACTGGGGCCTGAAACAGCATCACAGGAGAAGGAGAAGGGATGGGAGTGTGGGAATTCCTGAGCACTGAGTGAGAGGGGTCTGCCCACCTGGGCCATGGGAATATTTCTGGCTGTTTCCCCTTTTCAGCCTCTAAACCCAGCAGCAGTTTAAGATCTGCCTGTTGTGAAGGGGAGGAGAACAAAACACCCAAAATGTTCCTAAAGGATATTAAAAAAGAATTAACAAAGCAGCTTGTTATGCAAATGTCCTTTGGGGACTGCAATCCCCGTCTGTGACTTTCCCAACCTTGCCCTGATTCCCTCTCTGCACTTGCAGGGAGAACCCTCAGGCTCTTCGCAGCAAACCTCAGCAGAGCTGATTTTCTGCACTGCTTTGGCTTCCCTTTTCTGCCATTCCTCAAAAATCCTGACTTCCAAACACCAGGAATTATGAGCTCTGAGCCCTATGCCAGCAATCCCAGGATCAAGGCTGGGAGAGCCCCTCAGGATCCCCCAGTGCCACCAGCATCACCCCAAGCCTGTCCCCAAGGCCACATCCAGCCTGTCCTGAGCACTCCCCCAGACAGTGACTGCAAACCTCCCTGGGCAGCTCATCCCAATCCTGACCACTCTGGGAGGGAAAAAAATGTTCCAGTGCTCTACAGAATCCTGAACAGCAGTTCTCAAATACTCCTATTCTACAGTGCTCCACAGGACAGCCAGGAAAAGATCCACCAAAGGAATTTGTTGTTCAGTTTCTCAGGAACTCTTTGAAGAGCCCCTCTTTGCCCAAGCACTGCTTCCAGCACTTTCCCAGCCCTTTCCCAACTTGTCAGGGATGTAACAGCAAATCCTGGCCCAGCAGGGTGATGCCATCAAGGGGGCCTTGCACAGGTTCCTCCCTGCCCCACCAACCCCCAAACCTGCAGATCCCACGGTCTGCAGCACTCAGTGGGAGCAGCTTTGCCATGACAGATGAAGCCACAGAGAGGATGCTCACACACATTGTGAACAAGAGTCAGAAGATGTCCTGAATTAATTAGTCATTGCTGTGGGGTAAAAACTCCTAAAAATACCTCTGTCTGTGGTTAGTCTTTAATTTCTCATGCTCACCCAAATGAGGGGAAGCACCATCTTCATTTTTTCAAGCCCCACTTCCACCAAACTTCTCCTTATTTGTATGAGGCCTTTTCTAAAATTCACTACAAGAGCAACTGGCTCAGTTTCATCCCAACTCTCTGTTTCAGGTTGATGGATTTGCCATTCAAACAGGCAAATAAATCCCTGAACTTCATTTCACAGGACATTGACCAAAGGGAATGTGCAATAATGTTCTCTGGGTTTTGACATATGAGCAAGTGCAAGTTTGCTATGAGGAAAGAGGACAAACAACAGCCCTGAAATGGGTAAACCCCTCCACAGTAACCTGGTTAATGCACCAATAAAGTTATTTTATTAGTGTTGGCTTCCCTCTTGTGGCAATGAACAAACTGGAGCCCTAATGTCTAACCAGGCCTGCTGCTCCTCATCTGCTTTATTTCCTCCAGAGCCACTTGCACATTTCCATAATTTGAGTGACATTTCTGAATTTACAATGATTTTTTCCCCCCATAGCGTGTGTGAGAAGGTACCACTGCTATGAATAAACTGTGTTTCATCAACAGAATTGAGAGCTATTTATAAAGGATGCTGGTATCTTGCTTTTTTTTTTTTTTTTGCAGATGGGGGAACTGAGGTGCAGAATAATTAGAAGCCAATCAGCAGGTCCAGAGCAGAGCTGAAAATAGATCCCAAATCTCCTGAGCCTCAGGGCCACGTTCTGACTGCTCCCCTGCCAAGGTGAGAGATCTCTTGGTACCACCTACCCCATGTCTGTTATTCCCAGTTTCCCAAAACAGTTCTTTTTACCTTTGATATTTCACAGCCAACCTCATAAGACAAATAAATAAATCAAATCATCTCCGAGACAATCCAAGTGGACTCACATCACCTTTCCTAGTTAAAGATTTGCAGTCAGTGTTTATTCCCCCAGACAGCTCACCCTTAAATTAATTTTTTTTCAGGTGTTCTACAGCATCTTAAAAGAATTTAGATTATTTTTTAAGTCTACAAGCACCTGGTTATGGGTTTCTCCCCCTTTTTCAACGGGTACATGGAAAATAAATGCAACCACTACGAGCTCCCCGGAAGCATCACAAAAAAATAATGATTAATCTTTTTCCTATAAAACAACACTAACCTGAAACCTCCCTTTTAGGGCAGGAAAATGTGGTTTTAGGTGCTTGATTTTGCAGATCAAGGGCTTTTAGAGGAGTGTTGTGATGCTGAGGGCAGAGAGTTCAGTCACCCAACTCTAACTTTGCCCCAGTTTGGAATTCCCCTAACCATTTTTGTGGGTTTTCAATCATTCTTTCCGGTTTGGAGGGGGAAGAAAAGAGGTTTTCTGTCCCCTGCCACTGAGTAAAAAATGCTTTTTTAATGGGAAAATGAGTCAGGTCGTGGCTGGGCAGGGAGATTTTGGAGGGTGGGCACAGGATCCATCCCCAGGGAGTTCTTGATTTACCTGCCCAAGCAGAACTGGGAGCAGAGATGGGGAAAACACCCACCTGGACTGGATCCAGCACCAGCTGTGCCTCTGGAACCCTTGGCAAAGAGGGAAAAACCCAAAAAATCCCCACCAACCCCTCCAGCAGCTGCAGCAACAAGCCCATGGTTGTGGTGGGGGTGAGTTCAGCCCTGACTTTTTGGGGGCAGGTTCTCAGGGATGAACTGGAGCTCCAAGAGAGGAAAACTTGTTGGATCCCAGAAACTTGGGATTTCTGAGCTTTCTGTGCTTTCTGGCACTGACCCCCTGGAGAACTCTGCTTTGGACCTGAGGCCAGGGAGAAAACTTCCAAATTTGAGTGAAGGAGTTAAATCACAGGTGTGTAGTTAAAATAAAAATGTGTGATTTCACACAGTGAAGGGTTTTAAAACTGAGGTTTTTAGAATATGGTAATAGGTATGGGACAGGATGGAGGATTTTGGGTGTTGTACTCCTGCACTACTGGTAAACACCAGAAGTTTTTTTTTTTTTTGCAGAGGAACTGCTCAGGAAATTGTTTCCAGCTACACCCTGGCCCCTGTGGGACTCATGGGTGCCCAGCTGTGAAAATCTCAGGTGGGCTGTTAAAAACCTCCTCTTTCCATCTCTCTGTGCCATGAGTTGTTTGTGGGGTTGGACAAGCCTTGCTCCAGTTTTTAGGGCACCTCCTGAAGCAGGGCCCTGAGAACTGTCACCTTCTTTCTGGAGGTTTCTCAGAGAAAGGAAAATAAAATAAAACTTTGCATGGTTTTAGTTGTGGTCTGACTCAGCAGGTGACAAAAAAAGCGATGTTTTTTTTCTATCCCCACATGACTAAAAGGAGCACTTTAAGGTCACAACCCTACAAGCACTAAAGGGGCAGACCCACAAGGGATTGTTCTTCCAGGTGTTTCTCCTGACCTTACAGATGTTCAAGTGCTCATTAAGTGACCAAACTGGAACCAGGGACACAGGGAAATGTCAAAGGGGCAATATGGGGAATTTAATTGCTTTGCAGGAAGAAAAAACTCCTAAAACCTCCCATCTATGACAATGCAGGAGTCCATTTTTGTGACAGATATCCAAACACAAGGACAGGTTTTATTCAGGTTTAAATTTTCCTTCCTGTGTAAGGCATCGAGGTACAAACTGTTCATCATCTGGGGGATGTTATTTGTCCAAAATTAACTTTTGAAAGATGCTCTGATTTTAGTTCTTGAAAGCAGGATCAGGCTTTGACCCATCCCCCAGCTCAGTAAAGTGCCCTCAGCACTCAATGACTTCACTGGCCTCAAAAAGCCAGATTTTCTGTCTATTAAAATCCTGCAAGATCAGAGAGTGTTCTGGAATAACAAGAAAATAATTTGGGATATGGAACTACATTTCAAATAAATCTACTTGAGAATTTCAGTGCAGGCACATTATCACCAAAAAAAAAAAAAAAAAAAAAAAAAAAAAAAAAAGCCAAATCTGATTTTTAGAAATGCTTTCCTCAATAGTGTAATTATTAAAGTTATTCTAAAGCATCAGGGCAGCGTTTGGAGGGACTTTAAATCCCACCCAGAGCCACCCCTGCATGGCAGGGACACCTCCCACTGTCCCAGGCTGCTCCAGCCCCAGTGTCCAATAAATTCCGACAACCAAAATTTAAAAAAATCCTGTTGGAGCCACTGCCTCATTCCCGGTGGGACGCTCAGCCTCACTCACTGTCCTGACGTCCTGGAATGATCCCAGCGCTCGGAACGCTGCAGCGAGAGCGGCACCTAGTGTTGGGATCCTGAAAATGTCCTGCAGCCAGCCAGCCATCCGTCATCCATCATCTATCATCCATCATCCATCAACCAGAATCTATCATCCATCATCTATCATCCATCCATCATCCATCCATCATCCATCCATCATCCATCATCCATCATCCATCCATCCATCATCCATCCATCATCCATCCATCCATCCATCCATCCATCCATCATCCATCCATCCATCATCCATCCATCATCCATCCATCATCCATCATCCATCCATCATCCATCCATCATCCATCCATCCATCCATCCATCATCCATCCATCCATCATCCATCCATCCATCCATCCATCATCCATCCATCCATCCATCATCCATCCATCATCCATCCATCCATCCATGGAGGAGCTGAAATCTCCCTGCAGCTCCTGGAAGAGGCTGAGATCCACCTGCAAGCCCTGGAAATCCATGTTGGAGCTGAGATCCACTTCCAGCCCGTGGAGATCCATGGAGGAGCTGAGATCCACCTGTAATCCCTGGAGGAGCTGAGATCCACCTGCAGCTCCTGGAAATCCATGGAGGAGCCGAGATCCAGCTGTAATTCCTGGAGATCCATGGAGGAGCAGAGATCCACCTGTACCCTGGAGGAGCAGAGATCCACCTGCAGCTCCTAGAAATACATGGAGGAGCTGAGATCCAGCTGTAATTCCTGGAGATCCATGGAGGAACTGAGATCCACCTGTAATTCCTGGAGATCCATGGAGGAGCAGAGATCCACCTGCAGCTCCTGGAAATCCATGGAGGAGCCGAGATCCACTCACAGCTCCTGGAAATCCATGGAGGACCAGAGATCCACCTGCAGCTCCTGGAAATCCATGGAGGAGCAGAGATCCTCCTGCAGCTCCTGGAAATCCATGGAGGAGCAGAGATCCACTCACAGCTCCTGGAAATCCATGGAGGAGCAGAGATGCACCTGCAGCCCTGGACATCCACGGAGGAGCTGAGATGCACCTGCAGCCCTGGAGATCCACAGAAGATCTGAAATCCCCCAGCAGTCCCTGGAGGAGCCCACGCTGGAGCAGGGGATGCACAAACCAAGGTGTGATCCCATGGGAATTCCAGGCTGGAGCAGCTCCTGGCAGGGATCTGAGGGGCCCACACTGGAGTGGGTTTGCTGGGAGGATTTGGAATCCCATGGGAAAAGGGACCCACACAGGAGCAGCCTGATCCTGAAGAGCTGATCCTGTGGGAAATACCCAGGCTGAGAAGTGCATGGAGGGCACAGGGACACTGAGGGCACCCTGGGGACAGGGACACTAGGGGGATAGGGACAGTGACAGCGACACTGAGGCACAAGGACACCGGGTACACAGGGACACTGACAGGGACACTGAGGAGCACGGGGACACCATGGGCATGGGGATACTGTGGGCACAGGGACACTGGGCACAGGGACACTGACAGGGACACTGAGGGGCACGGGGACACCATGGGCATGGGGATACTGTGGGCACAGGGACACTGGACACAGGGACACTGACAGGGACACTGAGGAGCACGGGGACACCATGGGCATGGGGATACTGTGGGCACAGGGACACCGGGCACAGGGACGCCACAGAGACACTGGTGGCACAGAGATACTGAGGACACAGAGAAACCACAGGGACACTGGTGGCACAGTGACACAGGGACCCCACAGCGACCCCACAGGGACACTGGTGGCACAGGGACACTACAGGGATACCGGGGACATAGTGTCACCGCAGTGACACCGGTGGCACAGGGACACTGGTGGCACAGGGACACTACAGGGATACCGGGGACATAGTGACACCGCAGTGACGCCGGTGGCACAGGGACACTGGTGGCACAGGGACATCGGCTGGGCTGCGCTGCTCCAATGGCCCGGCAGGGGGCGCGCGGCTCCAAGGCGCCGCCCCGCAGAACTACAACTCCCAGCGTGCCCCGCGGCAGGAGCGGCATGTAACGGCGCTGGGCGGGCGTGTTCCCGCCGCGCCTGCGCAGTGCGCGGTGACCCTGGGGGCAGCCGGGAAAGATGGCGGCGGCAGCCGGGCTCGTCTTGAAGGTGAAACTGGGGGGCAGCGGGGCCTGGGCGGCTTTGGGGGGGGGAACAGCGCTGTTCCCCTTCCTCCCGATCCTCAGGGCTGCAGCGACCCCGCCATTCTCCCCCTTATTCCTCCCCAGGTACGGCAGCTGAGTACGACGGCGGCGAGACCGGTGTCCAAGCTGGTCAAGGTGAGGGGCAGGGGCGTTGTCAGAGGGACGGGAGGGAGCGGGGTCTCCAAGCTGGTGAAGATTAGGGGGCAGTGGGTGTTCTGAGGGGGTCGGGAGGGTCTCCAAGCCGCTGAAGGGGGGTGTCCAGGCTGCTCAGGGGGAGAGGGCGGGGGTTGTGAGGGGCTCAAGGCCCAGATGGCGGTGCGGGGAGGTCTCTCTCTCTGCCCGGGTCCCCTCGCTCAGTGCCCGCCCTTGCTTCCGCAGCCGCCCATCCAGGTGTACGGGCTGGAAGGTCGCTATGCCACCGCCCTCTACTCGGCAGCCACCAAGCAGAATAAGCTGGAGCAGGTGGAGAAGGAGCTGACCCGAGTATGGGTAAGGTGTTCCTGCTCCTGGGGCTGGGAGCAGGGGGTCCCTGCTGCTCCTCAGTAGGGAAGGGGTTGGGCTTCTCTCACCTATGAGACTCCCAGTCTGCTGGCACCTGTACTGCCTGCCTGTGCCCCTGCTGTTTAAATGGGATATTGGGAAGGAATTGTTCCCTGGGAGGGTGGAGAGGTCCTGGCACAGGGTGGTTAGGGCAGCTGTGGCTGCTCCACCCCTGGAAGTGTCCAAGGCCAGGTTGGATGGGGCTTGGAGCAGCCTGGGACACTGGAATGTGTCCTTGGCCATGGCAGGAGGTGAGACTAGGTACATCTAGTCTTTAAGGTCCCTTCCAACCCAAACCATTCCCTGATTCTCCAGCTGGAGCTGCCATTTCGATTCCCATCAGCTCCAGAGCTCTTTGCTCTCATTCCAGGAATGCCCTGTTGCCTGCCTTGACTGCTCCAGGTAGACCTTGTGATGCCAGGAAAATCCCTTTGTTTATCACGTCCTTGTGTATCCCCTCAGAATCTCCTGAAGGACCCCAAGCTGTCCAGTGTGGTGATGAACCCTCACACCAAGAGCTCAGTGAAACAAAAAGCCGTGAACGACGCCCTGGCAAGAGAAAAGATGTCTCCAATCACTGTCAACCTGATGAGTGAGTGACCTCAGGGCTTCAGGAGAGCATCCCAGCAGTGCCATCCACTGGGCTGTGCCTCTGGGGTGCTTTAACCCCGGGGTGTGTGGCTGTTTTGCAGACCTGCTGGCTGAGAATGGCCGCCTGCGTTACACCCCGGGCATCGTCTCTGCCTTCGGGAAGATCATGAGTGCCTTCCGAGGGGAGGTGGTGTGCACTGTCACCACGGCTCAGGTGGGCTGGGGAGCTCTGGGGCAAGGCAGGAAACACAAACCTGGCCCACTTCATGTGCTCTGGGATTGAAGTATTGCTGTGAGACATGTCTCACCTCTGCCAAGCTGAACAAATTGCTGCAAAGGGAGGGTGATATCCAGCAGTTCCTGGTCCAAAATGAAAATTCAACACTGCAGCTCAACATCTCGTGGTTTTCCTTCCTGTGTGTGAGCCCTGACAAAAGTCAGGCTGGTCTGTCCCTGTTCTTCTTTCAAACAGGAAAATGTTTGATGAAATCAGGAGGGCACAAAGTCGTTGTTGCTTCTGTGCTGTCCTTGGGTTATCCCTGTTGCAGGATGCTGCCTTCTTGGTGGAACTGTCTCTTCAAAGGGACCTGAGGAGAAAATTTGGGTTCTCATGATATCATTTGAGTATTGTTTTCCTTCTCTTATGTTTGTTTTTTTTCAGCCCTTGGATGACGCCAACCTCAGTGAACTGAAAAGTGCTCTGAATGGGTTCTTGGCTAAAGGAGAGGTGTTGAAGCTGGAGACTAAGGTGTGAATTTTTGACTTACAATTAAATGTCACTATGTTCATGTTAAGGGTTTCTGTGTCTTTGAGTTTTACAAAAACAAAAGATTTTATTGAATCCAGTTGCTTTGTTACATAGTTCTCTGCTTTCTTGTAGACAATAACGGTGTTTTAATTTCTAAAATCTTCACTTTGGAATGCAGTGACCACAAGGTTATCTCAAAAAAGGCCCTTTGAAAAGTTTTGTATTTTTTTTGCTAATGTAAAACTTGTATCTTATGCTAACAAACTTCTGCTAATTGACTTTCTGTTCCATGTTCCTTCCTTAGACTGATCCATCGATCCTTGGTGGCATGATTGTCAATATTGGGGAGAAGTATGTGGACATGTCAACAAGGTCCAAGATCCAGAAACTCACCAAAATCATGAGAGAGACTGTCTAGACAGCTGTCCTGGTCATTCCCAGGGAAACCTGTCACATGGAAACAATAAAATTCTTCCTTCTTGTGGAGTTGGTGCTGCATGTTTTTGGTTGGGGAAGCACAGCTCTGAGGGAGGAGAATGCTGAAGCTGCCCTGAGTTTCTGTAGCTGTGGCTGAACATTCATGGCATGGCTTGAAAATGTGGCTCACCCTGATTGCTGGGAAGGGTGGCTAAGAAGGACATGGAAAGAGAACTGAGCAAGCTGAGAAATGGGATCAGGGCTGTGAAGGGTCTGCCAGGCTCCCCAGAAAACTCTGGGCTTGCTCTGTACTGCCCAGCCCAAGGGAAGGGCTGAAGGAAATGGTCTGGAGGTGCACCAGGGGACATTCAGAATAGTGATCAGAAAATCACTCTCTGGAAGAGTGGTCAGGCCTTGGGATGAGCTGCCCAGGGAGGTTTGGAGTCACTGTCTGGGAGTGGTCAGGAACAGTGTGGATGTGGCCCTTGGGACATGGTTTGGTGTGATGATGATGGTACTGGATGATCCTGAAGGTCTCTTCCAACCTTGATGAGTCCACGAAGCACATGGATGTTTGGGATGGAATGTTCACCCATTTGTTCTGTCCACAGGGACATCCAAGTGTCTTCCCCCCACCTTGCCCAATGTCCAACAGCAGAGAGTCCCCAGGCCAGCGTTCCTCTCTGTGGGAGCAGGAGGAGGGGAGTTTGAGGAGTTGTGCAGCCCTGAGAGAGGGGAAGGCAGCAATTCTCCTTTCTTTCTTTTTTTTCCACACCAAAGGAGACTCCTGCAATGGGAAAAGGTCTTGGTGGAGCTGCCCTGCAGGGCTCCAGCCCGCAGGAGAGGCCTGGGGAAGAGGATGGTGAGAGGTGCACAATGAGGTGCACAAGAGGTGCACAAATGGGAACAATGTGTCACAACACAAGAGGTGTCCCCATGGGAAGCAAAGGTGAAAGGGCAGCAGGAGCTGGGATGGGAAGAACATGAGAGATCCCATGAGCTGTCCCTGCAGAGGGATGTGAGTGTCCCAGAGGATTCCCCAATGGGACAATGTGCAAGAGCTGTCCCAGAGGGAAGGCGAGAGGTACCAAGAAGTCTCACCGTGGGATGAAGATGTGCACCCCCACATCTCCCCATGGGAAGAGAGCAGAAAGCTGGAATTGTCCCAAGTGACAGACAGCAGGGACAAGGAGCTGTCCCAAGGACGAGACACTGGAGCCCAAGAGCTGCCCCGATGGGCAGATCTGAGTGAGTGAAAGCTGTCCCGATGGGAGGAACATGTGAGCAGGCAGGAGCTGTCCCACTGCAGAAATGACATCAGCTCCAAGATGCAGAACAGCCCCTTGCACCCTGTGAGCCACGAGCAGCCCCAGCCTTGTCCCCTGTGGGCCCAGCTCTGCCAGCCCCGAGGGCACAGCGCTGGCAGCAGAGGCAGCGCCTGCCCTGCCCAGCCTCTCCTGCCCCACAGAGTCCCACGGAGCAGAACATCACCTGGAGATCCTGAGCCAGGCACTGCAGGAGATCAGGCACTGAGGCAGATGAAGGAAATCTATGCCCTGCAACAGTGGATGGCTGTAGAAGTGGAATCAGTAGCCACAGCCAAAAGGGAAGAGAGCTCAGTGCCTGCCCCACACAGCCCCCCAGCCCCTCGCCAGCCCAGCTGGGAGCCCAGGGAGCAGCAGCAGGAGGGGACAGCGGCAGTGTCAGTGAGGGCAGGGCAAGAGAGCGAGGAGGGACCTTGGCTGGGAAGGAAGGAATGAGGTGGAAGATGACACTGAGCCAGAGCCTTCCCAATGAGAAGGTGAGGAAGTCACCAGTTACCACGAACTCTCCCACTGGGAAGAATACTTGGAGCAAGGGAGAAGTCAGCAGCTCCCAAGGCCCCTCAGACTGGGAAGAACACATCGAGCAAGGGCTGTCCCAAGGAGGTGTCATCAGCTGTACAGAACTTTCTGACTGGGAAGAACCCATTGGCCAAATAGTGTCAGGAGGGAATGGCAGCAGAGCCTCGGGACACTCCAGCTGGGAAGATGACAGCGACAGGGAGCTGGTGCAGGAATGGGAAGACGAGACCAAGCACAGCATTAGGACTAAGCTCTTGGCCCCAGAGGATGATGAATGGGATGAGCTGAGTGTTCAGGAGCTGCCCCCTGACGACAAAGACCAAAACTGGGAAGTTTTAGCGGCAGACAAGCTGCCAGTCCCTCGTGAGGGCTGGGCTGAGCGGCCGGCATTGGAGCCGTGCAGCGCAGGGAGCTCCGAGCCTGCCCCGCACAGCCTGCCCAGCCGGGAGCCCAGGCCCTCCGCCGGCAGGGGCAAAACTGCAGATGAAATATTTTTTAAAGTCTAGTTTTTCTTTTTATTAAATCTATCAGTAGAGATGTTGCTCCTAACTACCTCTTGATGCCTTTTCACCCACATTGATGGATTCATAATTATTTCTTTTCATTATTTATTATCATTTTGAATGCCAGGTACAACAGCCGAGTGCCATCGAAAGTAGTTGCCTTATCCCAAAGAGCTAAAACACTCGTTTCGTTCTGCCAAAGAGACCAAACCCCGTGTGTTTCGTGTCCCATGGCTCAGGCCCGGCCCCGGTATCTGCACAGGGGATTTGTCCCGGGGCAGCCGTGTGGCGATGCTGCCGCAGCCGAGCGCAGCCCTTGGGGCCGCTGTGCGAGTGCATTTGGAAGGGCACGGACACCATTTGAGCGGCCTCTGTCTCTGTGCTCCGTGTTTGTGCCGCCCGTGCGGGCGGAGCGGGGCTGGCGGGAGCCGCGCTCCCCTCACAGCCCCTGAGGGCGGCAGCGATGGCGGCGCCGCTCCCTCAGCGCCCGGGCCCGGCCCCGGCGGGCGGGGAGCCCTCGGCAGCGCCCTGCTGGCAGCAGGGACCGAGCCCCGGGCCCGGGCTCTGTCCCCGCGGCGCCGCAGAGCCCAGGGGACACCTGCGAGAGCGGCTGCCATGCTCGGCCATGGGCCCGAGGCGGGTGCAGCAGCCGCCCCTGGGCTCGGGGAAGCGCAGGAGGCTCTCGCCGTGCCCCTTGTGCAGCTCGGCCGGGTGCCCGTGCACGGCCCCGGCCTCGCCTGGTGCCCCTGCCCCGCTCAGCTTCCCGTGGCCGGCAAAGGCGCCGAGGCTGCGCTCGCTGGCCCTGGCTGGCACTGCTGAAGGCGGGGACGAGCCCCGGGCCCGGGCAGAGCCCTGAGGGACAGCCCTGCTCCCCGGCCTCCCGCCGCACGCGGAGCCGCTGCCCACAAGGCCCCGGCACGTCCCTGGGGCCGATTGCTCGTGCCCTGGGCAGCGCAGCCTGCAAACCCAGGGCTCTGCAGCCTGGGGCTGGGGCTGCCGTGTGCCAGCGTGGCCAAAGCCTCTCAGGGCTCTGGGCACAGCAGGGGCCACAAGGCCACGAGTGCGGGGCTGCTCCCAGCCAGTTCCTGCCTGCTCCACTGCTCCTGGGGTGCCGGGGGTGGTGACACGGGCGCTTGGTGTCATGGCCCTTTGTGACGTGGGACATGGTGGTGGCCAGAGACCTTTGTGACATCAGGGAGCCCCACCCTTCACTGGGGGTATATAAGGGGCGCAGAGCCCCGGAGTGCTCAGTCCCAGGAGCGCCGCTCTGCGAGGAGGAAGCAGCTCCCGGGATCTCTCTGTGCTTGAGGACGGTGGAAGTTCTTGAGGAGATGGAGAAGACGCCCAACTCCCAGGACACCCAAGGCCCACTGCTGAGCCTGCGGAGGAGCCCAAGTGCACTGGAAGAGGAAGGCAGGGGAGGCCAGCGGATGGAGGGAGCCAGGATCTCTGCCCTGCCAAGGGAGCCGTCTCCATCCCAGAGATCATCCTCATCCTGCTCCTCGCTGGGGCCCACCAAGCTGCCACCAGTGCACCTCGGGCAGCCAAAGGTGGGACCCAGAAATGTTCAATCCCTCACGCTCTCAGAGCTGCACCTCAAGCAGCTGCAGCCAGAGCCGCTCTCTGAGGAGGAAGCAGATGCCTTGATCCAATATCGCTTGAGGCTGATAGACATTGCGGAGGAGATGGAAATTATAGAGAAGTTGGAGAAGAAGGAGAAGAAGCGCAAGGCCCAGGCCACCCAAGGCCCACTGCTGAGCCTGCGGAGGAGGCCAAGGGTGAGGGATGAGGCAGGAAGGAGATGCCAGCGGATGGAGAAGGCCAGGATCTTTGCCCTGCCAAAGGAGCCGTCTCCATCCCACAGCTCATCCTCATCCTGCTCCTCTCTGGGGCCCACCAAGCTGCCACCAGTGCAGCCAAAGGTGGGACCCAGAAATCTTCCATTCCTCCCAGTCCCAGAGGTGCAGCTCAGGCAGCCCCAGGCAGTGCTGCAGGGCAGCCGGAGCCAGGCCCTGTCCCTCTGTGGGGACAGGCTGCCATCGCTGCCACCTGTGTCACGGCTGCCAGCACTGCCGTGCCTGCTGAGCCCCAGGGACACTGAGAGCCGGGGCACAGAGCTGGGCAGTGCAGGGGAGAAGGGGCCGCAGCCCTGCAGCCCCTGTCCTCGGCAGCCATACACCCCCCTGCCCAGGGTGCTCCTGCCCCCGCTCAGGGTGGCCCAGGAGGGCACAGCCCGTGTGTCCCCGAGCTGGCAGCTGCTGCCTGTGCCGCCCATCCGAGCAGGGGCTGCAGCCATGGAGCGCAGCCTCAGGGGCACAGGGCCAAACAAACAGAACGACAGGAAACGTTCCCGAGAGGAAAACAGCAGTTACAAGAGTCTCTTCCAAGTCATAGAAGAGATTGAGCACTTTCAAGGGGACAGTCAGAGTGAGGAGGAGCTGTCCCCAGGGGAAGATGACAGCGAGCGCTCTCCAGGGGACAGCAACACTGATCCAGAGCTGTCTGAAGAGGAAGAGGCCAAAGATGTCGGTCCAGAGGACAGCACAAATGACCAGCAGCTGTCCCCAGTGGAAGAGGACACTGAGGTCGTTCCAGAGGACACCACAAATGACCAGGAGCTGTCCCCAAAGGAAGGTGACAGAGAGCTCTTTCGAGAGGACAGCACAAGTGAGGAGCCTCTGTCCCAAATAGAAGAAGCCATGGAGTTCTTTCCAAGGGACAGCCACACTGAGCCAGAGCTGTCCAAAGTAGAAGAGGTCAAAGAGGTCACTTCAGGGGGCAGCACAGGTGACCAGCAGCTGTCCCCAGTGGAAGAGACCATCTGTGTCATTTCAGGGGATAACCCAATTGATGCAGAGATGTCCTCAGTGGAAGAAGACATTGAGGTCATTCCAGAGTACAGCAGGAATGACAAGGAGGTGTCCCCAGGGGAAGAAGATACCATGGTGGTTTCAGGGGAGAGCGTGAGTGAGAAGGAGCTGTCCCCAGTGCAAAAGGACGTTGAGGCAATTTCGGTGGACAGCAGAAGTGACAAGGAGCTGTTCAAAGTAGAAGAGGCCATCGTGGTTGTTCCAAAGGACAGCCCGTGTGATGAGGAGCTAACCCCAGTGGAAGAGGCCATCCAGGTTGGTCCAGAGGACAGCACAAGTGACCAGCAGATGTCCACATTTGCAGAGACCATCGAGCTCTTCGCAGGGGACAGCAAGAGTGACAAGGAGCTGTCCCTAGGTGAAGAAAGTCATGAAGAAGAGCCATCCCAAGGGGAGAATGACTGTGAGAAAGAATTGCCCCAAGGGGATTACTACGAGGATGAGAAGCTTTCCCCAGAAGATGATAAATATGAAAGAGAGCTGTGCTTTGGGGAAGGCTGTGACATCCAAGACATGTTCCCACAGGAAGCAGATGACAATGAACACCTCTCCCTGTGGGAAGAACGTGAGCAGGAGGAGGTGACGAGGAGGGCACTGCTTGGTGGTATTGATACAGATTCAGGCTCGTCACCTGAACTGAAACCACTGGGGACACGGAGGCCGCTCAGTGTCCTGTTCAATACTCCGGCCAGCAGCCAGGCTCAGCTCCCCATGAGCCAGAACAGCACCAGGGAGCCCCTGAGCCAGGCTGTGCCAGAGCTGCAGGCACTGAGGCAGCAGCAGCAGCAGCAGCAGCAGCAGCAGCAGCAGCAGCAGGATGCCCTGGAGCACTGCAGTGCTGCAGGAAGGGCAGCAGCAGCTCCCCCAGAAAGGGAAGGGAGCTCCGTGGCTGCCCCGCACAGCCCCCCCAGGCCCTGGCCTGCCCAGCCGGGAGCCCAGGCCCTCCGCGGGCAGCCGGCTGCCCCCAGGAAACGTCCCTCCCGCTTCAGGCGGGCGCTGCGGGCGCTGCGGGGGCTGTTCCGCTGGCCCTGCCTGGGGCCACGGCCCGAGCAATGACACACACAGGGCACCGCAGCAGGGATTGCTCCAGAGCCTCCCTCCTGCAGGGCTGGCACACCCGGGCTGCCAGCACCCATGGGAGCTGGGCACCAACAGCCAGAGAGAAACCAGCACAGAGACCACAAAGACAGTGAAGAAGAGGAAGAAGAAGAAAACGAAGAAGGTGAAAATGAAGAAGACAACAAAGCCAAAGGAGATGAAGACGACGACTAAGAGAAAGATGATGAAGACGTAAAAGATGAAGACAAAGAAGATGAAGAAGAAAAATAATTTAAATATACATAGTAGTAGAAGAATAGTAATGAGAGTAAGAAGTTATAAAATACCCAGAAGTAGATGAAGAATAAGAATAAGAGTAAGAATAGGAATAAGGATAGGAATAGGAATTAGAATTTTAAGATGAAGGAGAAGATGTTGAACATAATAGGAACAAGGAAGAAGAACAACATGGACTGGAAGAAGAATAATTTGAAAAGCTGATATTGAAGGAGAAGAAGAAGAGTAGTAATAAGAATTTGAAAATACTTAGAAGAAGTAGAGTAGTAAGGAGTATAGAAGAGGAAGAGTTGTTTAGAATCCATAAATGAAGAAGAGAGCTAATGAATAAATAAAATTACCAAATAATTTGTATTTATTACATATTGTCTATTTACACAACAGTCCATGACATATAAACATGAACATACGATATATTGTAATTACGAGACATTAGAATTCCCAAGAAATATAAAATGACCACCCTGTCGGGGAAGCAACCGCCCCTGGAGTCCCAGCCGAGCCTTCCCCTGGCCCAGCCTGAGGCCGTTTGCTCTTGTCCTGCCCCTTGTTGCTGGGAAGGAAAGAGGAGAGGGAGCAGAGGGGAGGAAGGGACGGACAGGGAAGGGAGGAGAAAGGAGGGAGGGGAAGGAAGACGGCAGGGACGGGAGAACGGGGATTGAATGAGGCAGGAACGGGGTGGGAAGTAGGGAAAGAGGACGGGGAGAGGGGGAACGAGGCAGGCACGCAGGGAGGGAGGATGGGAGAGAGGGAGGGAAGGGAGGGAAAGGATCCCGGGCGGCCCCGCTCTCTGCCGGGGGGCGGCCGAGCGCCGCCGCAGCGCTGAGGGGCGGTGAGGGGAGATGGTGGGGCCGTGAGGGGAGATGGTGGGACTGTGAGGGGAGATGGTGGGACTGTGAGGGGAGATGGTGGGACTGTGAGGGGAGATGGTGGGGCTGTGAGGGGAGATGGCGGGGTTGTGAGGGGAGATGGTGGGGCTGCGAGGGGAGATGGCGGGGCTGTGAGGAGAGATGGTGGGACTGTGAGGGGAGATGGCGGGGCTGTGAGTGGAAATGCCGTGGTGGGGCTGTGAGGGGAGATGGTGGGGCTGTGAGGGGAGATGGTAGGGCTGTGAGGGGAGATGGCGGGGCTGTGAGGGGAGATGGCGGGACTGTGAGGGGATATGCCATGGTGGGACTGTGAGGGGAAATGCCATAGGGCTACAAAGCAGGGATTGATAACCAGCTGTTCCTGGTCCAAAATGAAGTCTGTTCATCCCATTTCTGCTCATCATGCCACATTTTTCATCCTTGTATGCAAACCCTGGGGCTGATGATGTCCCTATGCGAAGCAGATGGGCACAAAGGGCTCTCCCACTGGAAAGCAGATGAGGACGCCAAGCTGTGCCGAGAGGCACAGGACAGTTCCAATGAACTGTCCCAAGGGAGACAAGGAGCGTCCAGGGAGTGGCTGCCTCACATTCCGTGTCATATAAAATCAGCTCCCTGGATACAAGCATTATTAAGGGGGTGAACAAAGAGAAGGGGAACCTCAAGTCTTGGCTCACCCAAGGCCCACTGCTGAGCTTGTGGAGGAGGCCAAGGGTGAGGGATGAGGCAGGAAGGAGATGCCAGCGGATGGAGAAGGCCAGGATCTTTGCCCTGCCAAAGGAGCCGTCTCCATCCCACAGCTCATCCTCATCCTGCTCCTCGCTGGAGCCCACCAAGCTGCCACCAGTGCAGCCAAAGGTGGGACCCAGAAATCTTCAGTCCCTCCCAGTCCCAGAGGTGCAGCTCAGGCAGCCCCAGGCAGTGCTGCAGGGCAGCCGGAGCCAGGCCCTGTCCCTCTGTGGGGACAGGCTGCCACCGCTGCCACCTGTGCCACGGCCGCCAGCACTGCCGTGCCTGCTGAGCCCCAGGGACACTGAGAGCCGGGGCACAGAGCTGGGCAGTGCAGGGGAGAAGGGGCCGCAGCCCTGCAGCCCCTGTCCTCGGCAGCCATACACCCCCCTGCCCAGGGTGCTCCTGCCCCCGCTCAGGGTGGCCCAGGAGGGCACAGCCCGTGTGTCCCCGAGCTGGCAGCTGCTGCCTGTGCCGCCCATCCGAGCAGGGGCTGCAGCCGTGGAGCGCAGCCTCAGGGGCACAGCAGCACAGCAGCACAAGGCCTGGAGCAGCCTGGCACACGCTGAGGCCAGGGAGGCTCTTGGGCTATGCCAAATGACACTGAACCACTGAATTCATGGGGCATCCTAAACGAAAGAAGACATCAAGCTCCGTCTACAGGAAAACAACAGTGGGCAGGAGGCGAGGGCTGGTCTGAGCAGATGCAGCTCCCTCAGGAATGGGCCTCGAGCACGACCCCGGTTGTTTTGTCTTTTAAAGTTCGGTCAGTGCTAGGCCTAGGGTTAGTGTTCATCCTCACCTCCCCATGAGAAGGCAAAGCCCCTGTGAGACACATGATTTCTCCTGCCTTTGAGGAGTCGGTGCCAGAGACAGGGAGAAAGAGCTGGGTGGCTGCCCCGCACAGCCCCCCCAGGCCCTGGCCTGCCCAGCCGGGAGCCCAGGCCCTCCGCGGGCAGCCGGCTGCCCCCAGGAAACGTCCCTCCCGCTTCAGGCGGGCGCTGCGGGCGCTGCGGGGGCTGTTCCGCTGGCCCTGCCTGGGGCCACGGCCCGAGCAATGACACACACAGGGCACCGCAGCAGGGATTGCTCCAGAGCCTCCCTCCTGCAGGGCTGGCACACCCGGGCTGCCAGCACCCATGGGAGCTGGGCACCAACAGGAATGGGAGGATGAGGACGGAGAACACGAACCCTAAGAAGGAGATGAAGAGAGCAAAGACCCATGGAGAGGACAAAGATTAAGAAGATGATGAAGGTGAAAAAGAATGGGCATTCAGTATTGCTGAGTAGAGTAGAGTAGAGTAGAATAAAATAGTAATATATACAATAAATTAGAGATATATTGAATAAGAAGAGTAACAGGAGTAAGAATTGAGGATGAAGACACGGCCAAGAAGAAAGGTTCCCCCAGCTCCCAGCTTCTGGATCCTATATTGTTTCCCAGTCACTAATTTGGTTGCAGCAGAAATCTGCACAGGAGGCGTTTTTAGTGTGAGAAGAGGACGAAGTCTGATTTTACTCCTTGCGTGCTGCAATGCAGCCTCAGAAAGGAGCGGTGCTTTTCTGCACGTGCACACAAGTGTGGAGCGTGTGAGTCCTCCAGGAGTTCCACACTGATTCTGAAGCCTTGTACTCAGCTGTTGTATTTTTCCTTGATGCTGCTCAGATTTGCTTGAATGTTTCCAAAGCAAAGCAGATGAGAGAAAACAAGGAATCAATAAATGTCAAGCAGTGACAAAATTGCAGATGAAATATTTTTTTTAAATACTATTAATTTATCTTTTAATAAATCTTTTGTTAGTAGGGATGTTGCTCTAAGCTAACTTCTTTTGACTTTTGACTGAGATGAACTTATAATTATTTGTTTCTAGCACTTGTTATGCCTTTGAGTCCCATGTACAACAGCCTAGTGCCATTGAAAGTAGTTGCCTTATCCCAAAACTCCCAAAATAACTGGTTTCTTTCAGCCAAAGAGAGCGAACCCCGTGTGTTTCGTGTCCCAAGGCTCAGCCCTGGCCCCGGTATCTGCACAGGGCATTTGTCCCTCAGCACGCGGAGCCGCTGCCCACAAGGCCCCGGCACGTCCCTGGGGCCGATTGCTCGTGCCCTGGGCAGCGCAGCCTGCAAACCCAGGGCTCTGCAGCCCGGGGCTGGGGCTGCCGTGTGCCAGCGTGGCCAAAGCCTCTCAGGGCTCTGGGCACAGCAGGGGCCACAAGGCCACGAGTGCGGGGCTGCTCCCAGCCAGTTCCTGGCTGCTCCACTGCTCCTGGGGTGCCGGGGGTGGTGACACGGGCGCTTGGTGTCATGGCCCTTTGTGACGTGGGACATGGTGGTGGCCAGAGACCTTTGTGACATCAGGGAGCCCCACCCTTCACTGGGGGTATTTAAGGGGCGCAGAGCCCCGCAGTGCTCAGTCCCAGGAGCGCCGCTCTGCGAGGAGGAAGCAGCTCCCGGGATCTCTCTGTGCTTGAGGACGGTGGAAGTTCTTGAGAACATGGAGAAGACGCCCAACTCCCAGGACACCCAAGGCCCACTGCTGAGCCTGCGGAGGAGCCCAAGTGCACTGGAAGAGGAAGGCAGGGGAGGCCAGGGGATGGAGGGGGCCAGGATCTTTGCCCTGCCAAGGGAGCCGTCTCCATCCCAGAGATCATCCTCATCCTGCTCCTCGCTGGGGCCCACCAAGCTGCCACCAGTGCACCTCGGGCAGCCAAAGGTGGGACCCAGAAATGTTCAATCCCTCACGCTCTCAGAGCTGCACCTCAAGCAGCTGCAGCCAGAGACGCTCTCTGAGGAGGAAGCAGATGCCTTGATCCAATTTCGCTTGAGGCTGATAGACATTGCGGAGGAGATGGAAAAAATAGAAAAGATGGAGAAGAAGCGCAAGGCCCAGGCCACCCAAGGCCCACTGCTGAGCCGGCGGAGGAGGCCAAGGGTGAGGGATGAGGCAGGAAGGAGATGCCAGCGGATGGAGAAGGCCAGGATCTTTGCCCTGCCAAAGGAGCCGTCTCCATCCCACAGCTCATCCTCATCCTGCTCCTCGCTGGGGCCCACCATGCTGCCACCAGTGCAGCCAAAGGTGGGACCCAGAAAACTTCCATTCCTCCCGGTGCCAGAGGTGCAGCTCAGGCAGCCCCAGGCAGCGCCGCAGGGCAGCCGGAGCCAGGCCCTGTCCCTCTGTGGGGACAGGCTGCCACCGCTGCCACCTGTGCCACGGCCGCCAGCACTGCTGAGCCTGCTGAGCCCCAGGGACACTGAGAGCCGGGGCACAGAGCTGGGCAGTGCAGGGGAGAAGGGGCCGCAGCCCTGCAGCCCCTGTCCTCGGCAGCCATACACCCCCCTGCCCAGGGTGCTCCTGCCCCCGCTCAGGGTGGCCCAGGAGGGCACAGCCCGTGTGTCCCCGAGCTGGCAGCTGCTGCCTGTGCCGCCCATCCGAGCAGGGGCTGCAGCCGTGGAGCGCAGCCTCAGGGGCACAGGGCCTGAGAAACACAATGACAGCAAATGTTCCCAAGAAGAACATGATAGTGACCCGGAGCTGTCCCAAGTAATAGAAGACGTTGAGCTCTTTCAAGAGGACAGCGAGAGTGAGCAGGAGCTGTCCCTTGTGGAAGATGACAGCGAGCTCTCTCCAGAGGACAGCACAACTGAGGAGCCGCTGTCCCACGTAGAAGAGGCCATCGAGCTCTCCCCAGGGGACAGTGACACTGAGCCAGAGCTGTCGGAAGAGAAAGAGGCCAGAGAGGTCACTTCAGGGTACAGCACACGTGAACAGGAGGTGTTCCCAGTGGAAGAGGCCACTGAAGTCAGTCCAGAGGACACCACAAGTGACCAGCAGCTGACCCCTGTGGAAGATTACAGCGAGCTCTTTCCGGTGGACAGCACAAGTGAGGAGAAGCTGCCCGATGTTGAAGAGGACATCAAAGTCACGTCAGGGGGCAGCACAAGTGACCAGGAGCTGTCCCCAGTGGAAGAGGCCATCAGTGCCATTTCAGGGGACAACATGACTGATGAGGAGCTGTCCCCAGTGGAAGAGGACATTGAGGTCATTCCAGAGGACAGCAGGAGTGACAAGGAGGTGTCCCCAGGGGAAGAAGATATCATGGTGGTTTCAGGGGACAGCATGAGTGAGAAGGAGCTGTCCCCACTGCAAAACAATGTTGAGGTAATTTCGGTGGACAGCAGAAGTGACAAGGAGCTGTTCAAAGTAGAAGAGGCCATCGTGGTTGTTCCTAAGGACAGCCCGTGTGATGAGGAGCTAACCCCAGTGGAAGAGGCCATCCAGGTTGGACCAGAGGGCAGCACAAGTGACCAGCAGATGTCCACATTTGCAGAGACCATCGAGCTCTTCGCAGGGGACAGCAAGAGTGACAAGGAGCTGTCCCCAGGTGAAGAAAGCCATGAAGAAGAGCCATCCCAAGGGGAGAATGACTGTGACAAAGAGCTACCCCAAGGGGATTACTACGAGGATGAGAAGCTTTCCCCAGAAGATGATAAATATGAAAGAGAGCTGTGCTTTGGGGAAGGCTGTGACATCCAAGACATGTTCCCACAGGAAGCAGATGGCAACGAACAGCTCTCCCTGTGGGAAGAACGTGAGCAGGAGGTGACGAGTAGGGAACTGCTTGGTGGTATTGACACCGATTCAGGCTCGTCACCTGAACTGAAACCACTGGGGACACGGGGGCCGCTCAGTGTCCTGTTCAATACTCCGGCCAGCAGCCAGGCTCAGCTCCCCATGAGCCAGAACAGCACCAGGGAGCCCCTGAGCCAGGCTGTGCCAGAGCTGCAGGCACTGAGGCAGCAGCAGCAGCAGCAGCAGCAGCAGCAGCAGCAGGATGCCCTGGAGCACTGCAGTGCTGCAGGAAGGGCAGCAGCAGCTCCCCCAGAAAGGGAAGGGAGCTCCGTGGCTGCCCCGCACAGCCCCCCCAGGCCCTGGCCTGCCCAGCCGGGAGCCCAGGCCCTCCGCGGGCAGCCGGCTGCCCCCAGGAAACGTCCCTCCCGCTTCAGGCGGGCGCTGCGGGGGCTGTTCCGCTGGCCCTGCCTGGGGCCACGGCCCGAGCAATGACACACACAGGGCGCCGCAGCAGGGATTGCTCCAGAGCCTCCCTCCTGCAGGGCTGGCACACCCGGGCTGCCAGCACCCATGGGAGCTGGGCACCAACAGCCAGAGAGAAACCAGCACAGAGACCACAAAGACAGTGAAGAAGAGGAAGAAGAAGAAGAAAACGAAGAAGGTGAAAATGAAGAAGACAACAAAGCCAAAGGAGATGAAGAAGACGACTAAGAGAAAGATGAAGACGTAAAAGATGAAGACAAAATAGATGAAGAAGAAAAATAATTTAAATACACATAGTAGTAGAAGAATAGTAATGAGAGTAAGAAGTTATAAAATACCCAGAAGTAGATGAAGAATAATAAGAGTAAGAATAGGAATAAGGATAGGAATTGGAATTAGAATTTTAAGATGAAGGAGAAGATGTTGAACATAATAGAAACAAGGAAGAAGAACAACATGGACTGGAAGAAGAATATTTTGAAATGGTGATATTGAAGGAGAAGAAGAAGAGTAGTAATAAGAATTTGAAAATACTTAGAAGGAGTAGTAAAGAGTATAGAAGAGGAAGAATTGTTTAGAATCCATAAATGAAGAAGAGAGCTAATGAATAAATAAAATTACCAAATAATTTGTATTTGTTACATATTGTCTATTTACACAACAGTCCATGCTATATAAACATGAATATACGATATATTGTAATTACGAGACATTAGAAATCCCAAGAAATATAAAATGACCACCCTGTCGGGGAAGCAACTGCCCCTGGAGTCCCAGCCGAGCCTTCCCCTGGCCCAGCCTGAGGCCGTTTGCTCTTGTCCTGCCCCTTGTTGCTGGGAGGGAAAGAGGAGAGAGAACAGAGGGGGAGGAAGGGACGGACAGGGAAGGGAGGAGAAAGGAGGGAGGGGAAGGAAGACGGCAGGGACGGGAGAGCGGGGATTGAATGAGGCAGGAACGGGGTGGGAAGTAGGGAAAGAGGACGAGGAGAGGGGGAACGAGGCAGGCACGCAGGGAGGGAGGATGGGAGAGAGGGAGGGAAGGGAGGGAAAGGATCCCGGGCGGCCCCGCTCTCTGCCGGGGGGCGGCCGAGCGCCGCCGCAGCGCTGAGGGGCGGGAATGGTGAGGGGGCGGGAAGGAGCCGTGAGGGGAGATGGTGGGGCTGTGAGGGGAGATGGTGGGGCCGTGAGGGGAGATGGTGGGGCTGTGAGGGGAGATGGTGGGGCTGTGAGGGGAAATGGTGGGGCTGTGAGGGGAGATGGCGGGGCTGTGAGGGGAGATGGCGGGGCTGTGAGGGGAGATGGTGGGGCTGTGAGGGGAGATGGTGGGGCTGTGAGGGGAGATGGTGGGGCCGTGAGGGGAGATGGTGGGGCTGTGAGGGGAGATGGTGGGGCTGTGAGGGGAGATGGCGGGGCTGTGAGGGGATATGCCATGGTGGGACTGTGAGGGGAAATGCCATAGTGCTACAAAGCAGGGATTGATAACCAGCTGTTCCTGGTCCAAAATGAAGTCTGTTCATCCCATTTCTGCTCATCATGCCACATTTTTCATCCTTGTATGCAAACCCTGGGGCTGATGATGTCCCCATGCGAAGCAGATGTGCACAAAGGGCTCTCCCACTGGAAAGCAGATGAGGACGCCAAGCTGTGCCGAGAGGCACAGGACAGTTCCAATGAACTGTCCCAAGGGAGGCAAGGAGCGTCCAGGGAGTGGCTGCCTCACATTCCGTGTCCTATAAAATCAGCTCCCTGGATACAAGCATTATTAAGGTTGTGAACAAAGAGAAGGGGAACCTCAAGTCTTGGCTCACCCAAGGCCCACTGCTGAGCTTGTGGAGGAGGCCAAGGGTGAGGGATGAGGCAGGAAGGAGATGCCAGCGGATGGAGAAGGCCAGGATCTTTGCCCTGCCAAAGGAGCCGTCTCCATCCCACACCTCATCCTCATCCTGCTCCTCCCTGGAGCCCATCAAGCTGCCACCAGTGCAGCCAAAGGTGGGACCCAGAAATCTTCCATTCCTCCCAGTCCCAGAGGTGCAGCTCAGGCAGCCCCAGGCAGTGCTGCAGGGCAGCCGGAGCCAGGCCCTGTCCCTCTGTGGGGACAGGCTGCCACCGCTGCCACCTGTGCCACGGCCGCCAGCACTGCCGTGCCTGCTGAGCCCCAGGGACACTGAGAGCCGGGGCACAGAGCTGGGCAGTGCAGGGGAGAAGGGGCCGCAGCCCTGCAGCCCCTGTCCTCGGCAGCCATACACCCCCCTGCCCAGGGTGCTCCTGCCCCCGCTCAGGGTGGCCCAGGAGGGCACAGCCCGTGTGTCCCCGAGCTGGCAGCTGCTGCCTGTGCCGCCCATCCGAGCAGGGGCTGCAGCCGTGGAGCGCAGCCTCAGGGGCACAGCGCCAGACAAACAGGACAGTGACAGCAAGCACTCCCAAGGGGAAAATAGCAGAAACCAGGAGCTGTCCCAAAGAACAGAAGACATTGAGCTCTTTGCCCATTGAGCTGTCCGCTGTGGAAGAGGACATCGAGCTCTCTCCAGAGGACAGCACAAGTGACTGGGAGCTGTCACCACTGGAAGATGAGGAGCACCGCCCTGGCTGTGGGTATCCTAGAGGCACAGAGCCTTGGAGTGCTTTGTCCCAGGAGAGCCACTCTCTGAGGAGGAAGCAATTCCCCGGATCCCCTACGCTAGAGAACGACAAAAACAACTGAGAAGATGGACAACGGAAACCCTAACTCGCAGCCCAGCCAAGGAAAACTGCTGAGCTTGCAGACGGGGCCCGGGGTGAGGGATGAGGCAGGAAGGAGAGGCCAGGGCTAGGATCTTCACCCTCCCAAGGGAGCGCTGTCCCACCAGTGCACTTCGGGCAGCGCTTAACTGGGAGAGGCTTCTCTTTTCTCTCACTCCATGATGCCTTTATCCAGAACTTCCCAGCCCACATGCACCGTGGTGAATGTGCACATCTCCGTCCATGATGACATGTCCCCCCACAGCCCCACCATGGCGTTTCTCCTCACAGCCCCATCATGGAATCTCCCCTCACAGCCCCACCACGGCATTTCCCCTCACAAAGTCCCACCATCTCCACTCACAGCCCCACCACGGCATTTCCACTCACAGCCCCGCCATCTCCCCTCACAGTCCCACCATCTCTCCTCACAGCCCCGCCATCTCCCCTCGCAGCCCCACCATCTCCCCTCACAGCCCCGCCATCTCCCCTCACAGCCCCACCATCTCCCCTCACAGCCCCACCATCTCCCCTCACGGCTCCTTCCCGCCCCTCACCATTCCCGCCCCTCAGCGCTGCGGCGGCGCTCGGCCGCCCCCCGGCAGAGAGCGGGGCCGCCCGGGATCCTTTCCCTCCCTTCCCTCCCTCTCTCCCATCCTCCCTCCCTGCGTGCCTGCCTCGTTCCCCCTCTCTCCGTCCTCTTTCCCTACTTCCCACCCCGTTCCTGCCTCATTCAATCCCCGCTCTCCCGTCCCTGCCGTCTTCCTTCCCCTCCCTCCTTTCTCCTCCCTTCCCTGTCCGTCCCTTCCTCCCCTCTGTTCTCTCTCCTCTTTCCTTCCCAGCAACAAGGGGCAGGACAAGAGCAAACGGCCTCAGGCTGGGCCAGGGGAAGGCTCGGCTGGGACTCCAGGGGCAGTTGCTTCCTGGAAAGTGCGGTCAGGCCTTGGGAAGAGCTGCCACGGGGGGTTGGATGTCCCCATCCCTGGAGGTGTCCAAGGAGTGCCCGGATGTGGCACTCAGGGGTCTGTGCAGGGTGACAAGGTGGGCATTGGGCAGAGCTGGGAATCCATGGGCTGGGATGTCTTTTCCAATCTCAGGGATCCTGGAATTCTCTGAAAGTTATCCTAAAACAACGAGAAACCGGGATGGGGCTTGGAGCCTTCTGGGACAGTGGAAAGTGTCCCTGCCCCTGTGTCATGATGCTATGAGAGAGATGGCTGTGCCATAATAAAGGACAAATGAGACCACAGGACAGCTACAGTGGGATTTTATTCTACAACACAGATTTGATTGACAAGAAGTGTCAGGAAGGGAGAGGCAAAGAAAGAGGAAACAATGTCAAAGAGAGGGAGATATAGAAGAGGAGATAATCAGCTGGAACTACATGAGCTGCAAGGTCCCTGCCAACCCCAACCATTCTGGCTCTGTAGGAGTTGTACAGAATCCAGAAGCGACTCCACAGCTGCTTTCTGCCGAGCAGGCCCTGGGCAAGGACAGGGGAGTAGAGGGGGCAAGGCTTTAGCCACAGGGTCAGCTGCAAGTTCCTTCTGGAGAATGTTTTGTGTGCAGAATGGAAGTGAGAATGGTGAGAAGAGCCTTTTGCAGCACCTTTGCAGCCACAGCAAGCCTGGGAAGGAGCAGTGGTCCCTCCTCAGCCTCACCAAACTGGCGCTGCCTTAGGCTGGCACTGCTGAAGGCGGGGACGAGCCCCGGGCCCGGGCAGAGCCCTGAGGGACAGCCCTGCTCCCCGGCCTCCCGCCGCACGCGGAGCCGCTGCCCACAAGGCCCCGGCACGTCCCTGGGGCCGATTGCTCGTGCCCTGGGCAGCGCAGCCTGCAAACCCAGGGCTCTGCAGCCCTGGGGCTGGGGCTGCCGTGTGCCAGCGTGGCCAAAGCCTCTCAGGGCTCTGGGCACAGCAGGGGCCACAAGGCCACGGGTGCGGGGCTGCTCCCAGCCAGTTCCTGCCTGCTCCACTGCTCCTGGGGTGCCGGGGGTGGTGACACGGGCGCTTGGTGTCATGGCCCTTTGTGACGTGGGACATGGTGGTGGCCAGAGACCTTTGTGACATCAGGGAGCCCCACCCTTCACTGGGGGTATTTAAGGGGCGCAGAGCCCCGGAGTGCTCAGTCCCAGGAGCGCCGCTCTGCGAGGAGGAAGCAGCTCCCGGGATCTCTCTGTGCTTGAAGACGGTGGAAGTTCTTGAGAACATGAAGAAGACGCCCAGCTCCCAGGCCACCCAAGGCCCACTGCTGAGCCTGCGGAGGAGCCCAAGTGCACTGGAAGAGGAAGGCAGGGGAGGCCAGGGGATGGAGGGAGCCAGGATCCTTGCCCTGCCAAGGGAGCCGTCTCCATCCCAGAGATCATCTTCATCATGCTCCTCGCTGGGGCCCACCAAGCTGCCACCAGTGCACCTCGGGCAGCCAAAGGTGGGACCCAGAAATGTTCAATCCCTCACACTCTCAGAGCTGCACCTCAAGCAGCTGCAGCCAGAGACCGCTCTCTGAGGAGGAAGCAGATGCCTTGATCCAATTTCGCTTGAGGCTGATAGACATTGCGGAGGAGATGGAAAAAATAGAGAAGATGGAGAAGAAGCGCAAGGCCAAGGCCACCCAAGGCCCACTGCTGAGCCTGCGGAGGAGGCCAAGGGTGAGGGATGAGGCAGGAAGGAGATGCCAGCGGATGGAGAAGGCCAGGATCTTTGCCCTGCCAAGGGAGCCATCTCCACCCCACAGCTCATCCTCATCCTGCTCCTCGCTGGGGCCCACCAAGCTGCCACCAGTGCACCTCGGGCAGCCAAAGGTGGGACCCAGAAATCTTCCATTCCACAAGGTGCCAGAAGTGCAGCTCAGGCAACCCCAGGCAGCGCCGCAGGGCAGGCCGGAGCCAGGCCCTGTCCCTCTGTGGGGACAGGCTGCCACCGCTGCCACCTGTGCCACGGCCGCCAGCACTGCCTGTGCCTGCTGAGCCCCAGGGACACTGAGAGCCGGGGCACAGAGCTGGGCAGTGCAGGGGAGAAGGGGCCGCAGCCCTGCAGCCCCTGTCCTCGGCAGCCATACACCCCCCTGCCCAGGGTGCTCCTGCCCCCGCTCAGGGTGGCCCAGGAGGGCACAGCCCGTGTGTCCCCGAGCTGGCAGCTGCTGCCTGTGCCGCCCATCCGAGCAGGGGCTGCAGCCGTGGAGCGCAGCCTCAGGGGAACAGGGCCTGAGGAACACAATGACAGCAAATGTTCACAAGAAGAACATGATAGTGACCCGGAGCTGCCCCGAGTATTAGAAGACGTTGAGCTCTTTCTCGAGGACAGCGAGAGTAAGCAGGAGCTGTCCCTTGTGGAAGATGACAGCGAGCTCTCTCCAGAGGACAGCACAACTGAGGAGCCGCTGTCCCATGTAGAAGAGGCCATCGAGCTCTCGCCAGGGGACAGTGACACTGAGCCAGAGCTGTCGGAAGAGAAAGAGGCCAGAGAGGTCACTTCAGTGAAGAGAACAAGTGAAGAGGAGGTGTTCCCAGTGGAAGAGGCCACTGAAGTCAGTCCAGAGGACACCACAAGTGACCAGCAGCTGACTCCTGTGGAAGATTACAGCGAGCTCTTTCCGGTGGACAGCACAAGTGAGGAGAAGCTGCCCGATGTTGAAGAGGACATCAAAGTCACTTCAGGGGGCAGCACAAGTGACCAGCAGCTATCCCCAGTGAAAGAGGCCATCAATGCCATTTCAGGGGACAATGTGACTGATGAGGAGCTGTCCCCAGTGGAAGAGGACATTGAGGTCATTCCAGAGGACAGCAGGAGTGACAAGGAGGTGTCCCCAGGGGAAGAAGATATCATGGTGGTTTCAGGGGACAGCATGAGTGAGAAGGAGCTGTCCCCAGTGCAAAAGGACGTTGAGGTAATTTCGGTGGACAGCAGAAGTGACAAGGAGCTGTTCAAAGTAGAAGAGGCCATCGTGGTTGTTCCAAAGGACAGCCCGTGTGATGAGGAGCTAACCCCAGTGGAAGAGGCCATCCAGGTTGGACCAGAGGACAGCAAAAGTGACCAGCAGATGTCCACATTTGCAGAGGCCATCGAGCTCTTCGCAGGGGACAGCAAGAGTGACAAGGAGCTGTCCCCAGGTGAAGAAAGCCATGAAGAAGAGCCATCCCAAGGGGAGAATGACTGTGAGAAAGAGCTGCCCCAAGGAGATTACTACGAGGATGAGAAGCTTTCCCCAGAAGATGATAAATATGAAAGAGAGCTGTGCTTTGGGGAAGGCTGTGACATCCAAGACATGTTCCCACAGGAAGCAGATGACAACGAACACCTCTCCCTGTGGGAAGAATGTGAGCAGGAGGAGGTGACGAGGAGGGACGTGCTTGGTGGTATTGACACAGATTCAGGCTCCTCTCCTGAACTGAAACCACTGGGGACACGGAGGCCACTCAGTGTCCTGTTCAATACTCCGGGCAGCAGCCAGGCTCAGCTCCCCATGAGCCAGAACAGCACCAGGGAGCCCCTGAGCCAGGCTGTGCCAGAGCTGCAGGCACTGAGGCAGCAGCAGCAGCAGCAGCAGCAGCAGCAGCAGCAGGATGCCCTGGAGCACTGCAGTGCTGCAGGAAGGGCAGCAGCAGCTCCCCCAGAAAGGGAAGGGAGCTCCGTGGCTGCCCCGCACAGCCCCCCCAGGCCCTGGCCTGCCCAGCCGGGAGCCCAGGCCCTCCGCGGGCAGCCGGCTGCCCCCAGGAAACGTCCCTCCCGCTTCAGGCGGGCGCTGCGGGCGCTGCGGGGGCTGTTCCGCTGGCCCTGCCTGGGGCCACGGCCCGAGCAATGACACACACAGGGCACCGCAGCAGGGATTGCTCCAGAGCCTCCCTCCTGCAGGGCTGGCACACCCGGGCTGCCAGCACCCATGGGAGCTGGGCACCAACAGCCAGAGAGAAACCAGCACAGAGACCACAAAGACAGTGAAGAAGAGGAAGAAGAAGAAGAAAACGAAGAAGGTGAAAATGAAGAAGACAACAAATCCAATGAAGACGACGACTAAGACAAAGATGATGAAGACGTAAAAGATGAAGACAAAATAGATGAAGAAGAAAAATAATTTAAATATACATAGTAGTAGAAGAATAGTAATGAGAGTAAGAATTTATAAAATACCCGGAAGTAGATGAAGAATAAGAATAAGAGAAAGAATAGGAATTAGGATAGGAATAGGAATTAGAATTTTAAGATGAAGGAGAAGACGGTGAACATGATAGAAACAAGGAAGAAGAACAACATGGACTGGAAGAAGAATATTTGGAAAAGCTGATATTGCAGAAGAAGAAGAAGAGTAGTAATAAGAATAAGAATTTGAAAATACTTAGAAGAAGTAGAGTAGTAAGGAGTATAGAAGAGGAAGAGTTGTTTAGAATCCATAAATGAAGAAGAGAGCTAATGAATAAATAAAATTACAAAATAATTTGTATTTATTACATATTGTCTATTTACACAACAGTCCATGATATATAAACATGAATATACGATATAGTGTAATTACGAGGCCAAGGGTGAGGGATGAGGCAGGAAGGAGATGCCAGCAGATGGAGAAGGCCAGGATCTTTGCCCTGCCAAGGGAGCCGTCTCCATCCCACAGCTCATCCTCATCCTGCTCCTCGCTGGGGCCCACCAAGCTGCCACCAGTGCAGCCAAAGGTGGGACCCAGAAATCCTCAGTCCCTCACGGTCCCAGAGGTGCAGCTCAGGCAGCCCCAGGCAGCGCCGCAGGGCAGCCGGAGCCAGGCCCTGTCCCTCTGTGGGGACAGGCTGCCACCGCTGCCACCTGTGCCACGGCCGCCAGCACTGCTGTGCCTGCTGAGCCCCAGGGACACTGAGAGCCGGGGCACAGAGCTGGGCAGTGCAGGGGAGAAGGGGCCGCAGCCCTGCAGCCCCTGTCCTCGGCAGCCATACACCCCCCTGCCCAGGGTGCTCCTGCCCCCGCTCAGGGTGGCCCAGGAGGGCACAGCCCGTGTGTCCCCGAGCTGGCAGCTGCTGCCTGTGCCGCCCATCCGAGCAGGGGCTGCAGCCGTGGAGCGCAGCCTCAGGGGCACAGGGCCTGAGGAACAGAACGACAGGAACCGTTCCCGAGAGGAAAACAGCAGTTACAAGAGTCTCTTCCAAGTCATAGAAGAGATTGAGCACTTTCAAGGGGACAGTCAGAGTGAGGAGGAGCTGTCCCCAGGGGAAGATGACAGCGAGCGCTCTCCAGGGGACAGCAACACTGATCCAGAGCTGTCTGAAGAGGAAGAGGCCAAAGATGTCGGTGCAGAGGACAGCACAAATGACCAGCAGCTGTCCCCAGTGGAAGAGGACACTGAGGTCGTTCCAGAGGACACCACAAATGACCAGGAGCTGTCCCCAAAGGAAGGTGACAGAGAGCTCTTTCTAGAGGACAGCACAAGTGAGGAGCCTCTGTCCCAAATAGAAGAGGCCATGGAGTTCTTTCCAAGGGACAGCCACACTGAGCCAGAGCTGTCCAAAGTAGAAGAGGTCAAAGAGGTCACTTCAGGGGGCAGCACAGGTGACCAGCAGCTGTCCCCAGTGGAAGAGACCATCTGTGTCATTTCAGGGGACAAACCAATAGATGCAGAGATGTCCTCACTGGAAGAGGACATTGAGGTCATTCCAGAGGACAGCAGGAATGACAAGGAGGTGTCCCCAGGGGAAGAAAACATCGTGGTGGTTTCAGGGGACAGCATGAGTGAGAAGGAGCTGTCCCCAGTGCAAAAGGACATTGAGGTAATTTCGGTGGACAGCAGAAGTGACAAGGAGCTGTTCAAAGTAGAAGAGGCCATCGTGGTTGTTCCAAAGGACAACCCAAGTGATGAGGAGCTAACCCCAGTGGAAGAGGCCATCCAGGCTGGACCAGAGGACAGCAAAAGTGACCAGCAGATGTCCACATCTGCAGAGACCATCGAGCTCTTCGCAGGGGACAGCAAGAGTGACAAGGAGCTGTCCCCAGGTGAAGAAAGCCATGAAGAAGAGCCATCCCAAGGGGAGAGTGACTGTGACAAAGAGCTGCCCCAAGGGGATTACTACGAGGATGAGAAGCTTTCCCCAGAAGATGTCGAATATGAAAGAGAGCTGTGCTTTGGGGAAGGCTGTGACATCCAAGACATGTTCCCACAGGAAGCAGATGACAACGAACACCTCTCCCTGTGGGAAGAATGTGAGCAGGAGGAGGTGACGAGTAGGGAACTGCTTGGTGGTATTGACACAGATTCAGGCTCGTCACCTGAACTGAAACCACTGGGGACACGGGGGCCGCTCAGTGTCCTGTTCAATACTCCGGCCAGCAGCCAGGCTCAGCTCCCCATGAGCCAGAACAGCACCAGGGAGCCCCTGAGCCAGGCTGTGCCAGAGCTGCAGGCACTGAGGCAGCAGCAGCAGCAGCAGCAGCAGCAGCAGCAGCAGCAGCAGGATGCCCTGGAGCACTGCAGTGCTGCAGGAAGGGCAGCAGCAGCTCCCCCAGAAAGGGAAGGGAGCTCCGTGGCTGCCCCGCACAGCCCCCCCAGGCCCTGGCCTGCCCAGCCGGGAGCCCAGGCCCTCCGCGGGCAGCCGGCTGCCCCCAGGAAACGTCCCTCCCGCTTCAGGCGGGCGCTGCGGGCGCTGCGGGGGCTGTTCCGCTGGCCCTGCCTGGGGCCACGGCCCGAGCAATGACACACACAGGGCACCGCAGCAGGGATTGCTCCAGAGCCTCCCTCCTGCAGGGCTGGCACACCCGGGCTGCCAGCACCCATGGGAGCTGGGCACCAACAGCCAGAGAGAAACCAGCACTGAGACCACAAAGACAGTGAAGAAGAGGAAGAAGAAGAAGAAAACGAAGAAGGTAAAAATGAAGAAGACAACAAAGCCAAAGGAGATGAAGACGACGACTAAGAGAAAGATGATGAAGACGTAAAAGATGAAGACAAAGAAGATGAAGAAGAAAAATAATTTAAATATACATAGAAGTAGAAGAATAGTAATGAGAGTAAGAATTTATAAAATACCCAGAAGTAGATGAAGAATAAGAATAGGAATAAGGATAGGAATAGGAATTAGAAATTTAAGATGAAGGAGAAGATGTTGAACATAATAGAAACAAGGAAGAAGAACAACATGGACTGGAAGAAGAATATTTGGAAAAGCTGATATTGAAGGAGAAGAAGAAGAGTAGTAATAAGAATTTGAAAATACTTAGAAGAAGTAGAGTAGTAAGGAGTATAGAAGAGGAAGAGTTGTTTAGAATCCATAGATGAAGAAGAGAGCTAATGAATAAATAAAATTACCAAATAATTTGTATTTGTTACATATTGTCTATTTACACAACTGTCCATGATATATAAACATGAATATACGATATATTGTAATTACGAGACATTAGAATTCCCAGGAAATATAAAATGACCACCCTGTCGGGGAAGCAACTGCCCCTGGAGTCCCAGCCGAGCCTTCCCCTGGCCCAGCCTGAGGCCGTTTGCTCTTGTCCTGCCCCTTGTTGCTGGGAAGGAAAGAGGAGAGGGAACAGAGGGGAGGAAGGGACGGACAGGGAAGGGACTAGGGAAAGAGGACGAGGAGAGGGGGAACGAGGCAGGCACGCAGGGAAGGAGTATGGGAGAGAGGGAGGGAAGGGAGGGAAAGGATCCCGGGCGGCCCCGCTCTCTGCCGGGGGGCGGCCGAGCGCCGCCGCAGCGCTGAGGGGCGGGAATGGTGAGGGGCGGGAAGGAGCCGTGAGGGGAGATGGTGGGACTGTGAGGGGAGATGGTGGGGCTGTGAGGGGAGATGGTGGGGCCGTGAGGGGAGATGGTGGGGCTGTGAGGGGAGATGGTGGGGCCGTGAGGGGAGATGGTGGGGCTGTGAGGGGAGATGGTGGGGCTGTCAGGGGAGATGGTGGGGCTGTGAGGGGATATGCCATGGTGGGACTGTGAGGGGAAATGCCATAGTGCTACAAAGCAGGGATTGATAACCAGCTGTTCCTGGTCCAAAATGAAGTCTGTTCATCCCATTTCTGCTCATCATGCCACATTTTTCATCCTTGTATGCAAACCCTGGGGCTGATGATGTCCCCATGAGAAGCAGATGGGCACAAAGGGCTCTCCCACTGGAAAGCAGATGAGGACGCCAAGCTGTGCCGAGAGGCACAGGACAGTTCCAATGAACTGTCCCAAGGGAGGCAAGGAGCGTCCAGGGAGTGGCTGCCTCACATTCCGTGTCCTATAAAATCAGCTCCCTGGATACAAGCATTATTAAGGTTGTGAACAAAGAGAAGGGGAACCTCAACTTTTGGCTCACCCAAGGCCCACTGCTGAGCCTGTGGAGGAGGCCAAGGGTGAGGGATGAGGCAGGAAGGGGATGCTAGCGGATGGAGAAGGCCAGGATCTTTGCCCTGCCAAAGGAGCCGTCTCCATCCCACAGCTCATCCTCATCCTGCTCCTCGCTGGGGCCCACCAAGCTGCCACCAGTGCAGCCAAAGGTGGGACCCAGAAATCTTCCATTCCTCCCAGTCCCAGAGGTGCAGCTCAGGCAGCCCCAGGCAGCGCCGCAGGGCAGCCGGAGCCAGGCCCTGTCCCTCTGTGGGGACAGGCTGCCACCGCTGCCACCTGTGCCACGGCCGCCAGCACTGCTGTGCCTGCTGAGCCCCAGGGACACTGAGAGCCGGGGCACAGAGCTGGGCAGTGCAGGGGAGAAGGGGCCGCAGCCCTGCAGCCCCTGTCCTCGGCAGCCATACACCCCCCTGCCCAGGGTGCTCCTGCCCCCGCTCAGGGTGGCCCAGGAGGGCACAGCCCGTGTGTCCCCGAGCTGGCAGCTGCTGCCTGTGCCGCCCATCCGAGCAGGGGCTGCAGCCGTGGAGCGCAGCCTCAGGGGCACAGCGCCAGACAAACAGGACAGTGACAGCGAGCTCTCCCAAGGGGAAAATAGCAGAAACCAGGAGCTGTCCCAAAGAACAGAAGACATTGAGCTCTTTGCCCATTGAGCTGTCCGCTGTGGAAGAGGACATCGAGCTCTCTCCAGAGGACAGCACAAGTGACTGGGAGCTGTCACCACTGGAAGATGAGGAGCACCGCCCTGGCTGTGGGTATCCAAGGGGCACAGAGCCTTGGAGTGCTTTGTCCCAGGAGAGCCACTCTCTGAGGAGGAAGCAATTCCCCGGATCCCCTACGCTAGAGAACGACAAAAACAACTGAGAAGATGGACAACGGAAACCCTAACTCGCAGCCCAGCCAAGGAAAACTGCTGAGCTTGCAGACGGGGCCCGGGGTGAGGGATGAGGCAGGAAGGAGATGCCAGGGCAAGGATCTTCGCCCTCCCAAGGGAGCGCTGTCCCACCAGAGCACTTCGGGCAGCGCTTAACTGGGAGAGGCTTCTCTTTTCTCTCACTCCATGCTGCCTTTATCCAGAACTTCCCAGCCCACATGCACCGTGGTGAATGTGCACATCTCCGTCCATGATGACATGTCCCCCCACAGCCCCACCATGGCGTTTCTCCTCACAGCCCCACCATGGCATCTCCCCTCACAGTCCCACCATGGCATCTCCCCTCACAGCCCCACCACGGCATTTCCCCTCTCAGCCCCACCATCTCCCCTCATTGTCCCACCATCTCCCCTCACAGCCCCGCCATCTCCCCTCACAGCCCCACCACGGCATTTCCCCTCACAGCCCCACCATCTCCCCTCACAGCCCCACCATCTCCCCTCACAGTCCCACCATCTCCCCTCACAGCCCCGCCATCTCCCCTCACAGCCCCACCACGGCATTTCCCCTCACGGCCCCACCATCTCCCCTCACAGCCCCACCATCTCCCCTCACAGTCCCACCATCTCCCCTCACGGCCCCACCATCTCCCCTCACGGCTCCTTCCCGCCCCTCACCATTCCCGCCCCTCAGCGCTGCGGCGGCGCTCGGCCGCCCCCCCGGCAGAGAGCGGGGCCGCCCGGGATCCTTTCCCTCCCTTCCCTCCCTCTCTCCCATCCTCCCTCCCTGCGTGCCTGCCTCGTTCCCCCTCTCCCCGTCCTCTTTCCCTACTTCCCACCCCGTTCCTGCCTCATTCAATCCCCGCTCTCCCGTCCCTGCCGTCTTCCTTCCCCTCCCTCCTTTCTCCTCCCTTCCCTGTCCGTCCCTTCCTCCCTCTCTGTTCTCTCTCCTCTTTCCTTCCCAGCAACAAGGGGCAGGACAAGAGCAAACGGCCTCAGGCTGGGCCAGGGGAAGGCTCGGCTGGGACTCCAGGGGCAGTTGCTTCCTGGAAAGTGCAGTCAGGCCTTGGGAAGAGCTGCCACGGGGTGTAGGATGTCCCCATCCCTGGAGGTGTCCAAGGAGTGCCCGGATGTGGCACTCAGGGGTCTGTGCAGGGTGACAAGGTGGGCATTGGGCAGAGCTGGGAATCCATGGGCTGGGATGTCTTTTCCAATCTCAGGGATCCTGGAATTCCCTGAAAGTTATCCTAAAACAACGAGAAACCAGGATGGGGCTTGGAGTCTTCTGGGACAGTGGAAAATGTCCCTGCCCCTGTGTCATGATGCTATGAGAGAGAGATGGCTGTGCCATAATAAAGGACAAATGAGACCACAGGACAGCTACAGTGGGATTTTATTCTACAACACAGATTTGATTGACAAGAAGTGTCAGGAAGGGAGAGGCAAAGAAAGAGGAAACAATGTCGAAGAGAGGGAGATATAGAACAGGAGATAATCAGCTGGAACTACATGGGCTGCAAGGTCCCTGCCAACCCCAGCCATTCTGGCTCTGTAGGAGTTGTACAGAATCCAGAAGCGACTCCACAGCTGCTTTCTGCCGAGCAGGCCCTGGGCAAGGACAGGGGAGTAGAGGGGGCAAGGCTTTAGCCACAGGGTCAGCTGCAAGTTCCTTCTGGAGAATGTTTTGTGTTCAGAATGGAAGTGAGAATGGTGAGAAGAGCCTTTTGCAGCACCTTTGCAGCCACAGCAAGCCTGGGAAGGAGCAGTGGTCCCTCCTCAGCCTCACCAAACTGGCGCTGCCTTTCTCAGCCAGCCTGGCTCCCTGGCCATGGGCAGCACAGAGCGGGGCTGAGCTGGCTCCGCTGTCCCCCTGGCCAGCCCTGCTGCACAGCGGTTCCCAGCACAGCTCTCTCTCAGCCGGGCTCAGCGGGCGCCTTTCGTTTGCTGCAGAGAGCAGGGACAGCCCTGCCCTGCCGGCCCTGCCGGGAACTCTCCCGCTGGCGCTGGGGCTGAGCAGCCACTGCTCACAGGGCACCCAGCGGCACTGAGGGGGAAAATACATCAGCACCTCGGAGAGACAGGGCAGGAAATCCAGAGACTCTCTTATTGTGCTTTACAAGTTTTATTTTAAAAAATAAACAAATTCTTCAGTAATTTGAACACTTCTATCTTTATTTGGTAAATTCCTAGGAAACTAGATGGACACAAGTAGCAAGACTGTATGAGATCTCTCACTTTCTCCTCAGGAAAGGCTCTAGATCATGCAGGAGCTGCCACCATTTCCTCTCCTCACCCAAGTCCTCCTCCTTGCTCCCCTCTACTGCCAGAACTGACCCTGGCACTGTCTCCTCCTGGCGCTCCCTGCCAGCCTGGGGCCCCGGCCAGCTGGGCAAGGGGCTGAGTGGCGGGACTTGGGGATCGCCTTGTCCTCCTTCAGCACTGTTGCTCTCCGCTGCACAGGGATCCAGGGACCTCCTTCCTCCTGAGGGAGCAGCACCCAGAGGAGTGATATCGGGGCTGGCTGTGTGCAATGGGACATGACACAAACAGGGTTCAGTCTCTTCGGGAGAAATAAATGAATTTTTTAGTCAACTTGGGACAGGGAACTAGTTTCGATGTCGCTCTTCGATGGAACCATGTGGCGATGCTGCCGCAGCCGAGCGCAGCCCTTGGGGCCGCTGTGCGAGTGCATTTGGAAGGGCACGGACACCATTTGAGCGGCCGCTGTCTCTGTGCTCCGTGTTTGTGCCGCCCGTGCGGGCGGAGCGGGGCTGGCGGGAGCCGCGCTCCCCTCACAGCCCCCTGAGGGCGGCAGCGATGGCGGCGCCGCTCCCTCAGCGCCCGGGCCCGGCCCCGGCGGGCGGGGAGCCCTCGGCAGCGCCCTGCTGGCAGCAGGGACCGAGCCCCGGCCCCGGGCTCTGTCCCCGCGGCGCCGCAGAGCCCAGGGGACACCTGCGAGAGCGGCTGCCATGCTCGGCCATGGGCCCGAGACGGGTGCAGCAGCCGCCCCTGGGCTCGGGGAAGCGCAGGAGGCTCTCGCCGTGCCCCTTGTGCAGCTCGGCCGGGTGCCCGTGCACGGCCCCGGCCTCGCCTGGTGCCCCTGCCCCGCTCAGCTTCCCGTGGCCGGCAAAGGCGCCGAGGCTGCGCTCGCTGCCCCTGGCTGGCACTGCTGAAGGCGGGGACGAGCCCCGGGCCCGGGCAGAGCCCTGAGGGACAGCCCTGCTTCCCGGCCTCCCGCCGCACGCGGAGCCGCTGCCCACAAGGCCCCGGCACGTCCCTGGGGCCGATTGCTCGTGCCCTGGGCAGCGCAGCCTGCAAACCCAGGGCTCTGCAGCCCGGGGCTGGGGCTGCCGTGTGCCAGCGTGGCCAAAGCCTCTCAGGGCTCTGGGCACAGCAGGGGCCACAAGGCCACGAGTGCGGGGCTGCTCCCAGCCAGTTCCTGCCTGCTCCACTGCTCGTGGGGTGCCGGGGGTGGTGACACGGGCGCTTGGTGTCATGGCCCTTTGTGACGTGGGACATGGTGGTGGCCAGAGACCTTTGTGACATCAGGGAGCCCCACCCTTCACTGGGGGTATTTAAGGGGCGCAGGGCCCCGGAGTGCTCAGTCCCAGGAGCGCCGCTCTGCGAGGAGGAAGCAGCTCCCGGGATCTCTCTGTGCTTGAGGACGGTGGAAGTTCTTGAGGAGATGGAGAAGACGCCCAACTCCCAGGACACCCAAGGCCCACTGCTGAGCCTGCGGAGGAGCCCAAGTGCACTGGAAGAGGAAGGCAGGGGAGGCCAGGGGATGGAGGGAGCCAGGATCACTGCCCTGCCAAGGGAGCCGTCTCCATCCCAGAGATCATCCTCATCCTGCTCCTCGCTGGGGCCCACCAAGCTGCCACCAGTGCACCTCGGGCAGCCAGAGGTGGGACCCAGAAATATTCAATCCCTCACGCTCTCAGAGCTGCACCTCAAGCAGCTGCAGCCAGAGACGCTCTCTGAGGAGGAAGCAGATGCCTTGATCCAATTTCGCTTGAGGCTGATAGACATTGCGGAGGAGATGGAAAAAATAGAGAAGATGGAGAAGAAGCGCAAGGCCCAGGCCACCCAAGGCCCACTGCTGAGCCTGCGGAGGAGGCCAAGGGTGAGGGATGAGGCAGGAAGGAGATGCCAGCGGATGGAGAAGGCCAGGATCTTTGCCCTGCCAAGGGAGCTGTCTCTGTCCCACAGCTCATCCTCATCCCGCTCCTCACTGGGGCCCACCAAGCTGCCACCAGGGCAGCCAAAGGTGGGACCCAGAAATCTTCCATTCCTCCCAGTCCCAGAGGTGCAGCTCAGGCAGCCCCAGGCAGCGCCGCAGGGCAGTCGGAGCCAGGCCCTGTCCCTCTGTGGGGACAGGCTGCCACCGCTGCCACCTGTGCCACGGCCGCCAGCACTGCTGTGCCTGCTGAGCCCCAGGGACACTGAGAGCCGGGGCACAGAGCTGGGCAGTGCAGGGGAGAAGGGGCCGCAGCCCTGCAGCCCCTGTCCTCGGCAGCCATACACCCCCCTGCCCAGGGTGCTCCTGCCCCCGCTCAGGGTGGCCCAGGAGGGCACAGCCCGTGTGTCCCCGAGCTGGCAGCTGCTGCCTGTGCCGCCCATCCGAGCAGGGGCTGCAGCCGTGGAGCGCAGCCTCAGGGGCACAGCGCCAGACAAACAGGACAGTGACAGCGAGCTCTCCCAAGGGGAAAATAGCAGAAACCAGGAGCTGTCCCAAAGAACAGAAGACATTGAGCTCTTTGCCCATTGAGCTGTCCGCTGTGGAAGAGGACATCGTGCTCTCTCCAGAGGACAGCACAAGTGACTGGGAGCTGTCACCACTGGAAGATGAGGAGCACCGCCCTGGCTGTGGGTATCCAAGGGGCACAGAGCCTTGGAGTGCTTTGTCCCAGGAGAGCCACTCTCTGAGGAGGAAGCAATTCCCCGGATCCCCTACGCTAGAGAACGACAAAAACAACTGAGAAGATGGACAACGGAAACCCTAACTCGCAGCCCAGCCAAGGAAAACTGCTGAGCTTGCAGACGGGGCCCGGGGTGAGGGATGAGGCAGGAAGGAGAGGCCAGGGCAAGGATCTTCGCCCTCCCAAGGGAGCGCTGTCCCACCAGAGCACTTCGGGCAGCGCTTAACTGGGAGAGGCTTCTCTTTTCTCTCACTCCATGCTGCCTTTATCCAGAACTTCCCAGCCCACATGCACCGTGGTGAATGTGCACATCTCCGTCCATGATGACATGTCCCCCCACAGCCCCACCATGGCGTTTCTCCTCACAGCCCCACCATGGCATCTCCCCTCACAGTCCCACCATGGCATCTCCCCTCACAGCCCCACCACGGCATTTCCCCTCACAGCCCCACCACGGCATCTCCCCTCACAGTCCCACCATCTCCCCTCACAGTCCCACCATCTCCCCTCACAGCCCCGCCATCTCCCCTCACAGCCCCACCACGGCATTTCCCCTCACAGTCCCACCATCTCCCCTCACAGCCCCACCATCTCTCCTCACGGCCCCACCATCTCCCCTCACAGCCCCATCATCTCTCCTCACGGCCCCACCATCTCTCATCACGGCCCCACCATCTCCCCTCACAGCCCGACCATCTCCCCTCACAGTCCCACCATCTCCCCTCACGGCCCCACCATCTCCCCTCTCAGCCCCACCATCTCCCCTCACGGCCCCACCATCTCCCCTCACAGCCCCACCATCTCCCCTCACAGCCCCACCATCTCCCCTCACAGCCCCACCATCTCTCCTCACGGCCCCACCATCTCCCCTCACAGCCCCACCATCTCCCCTCACGGCTCCTTCCCGCCCCTCACCATTCCCGCCCCTCAGCGCTGCGGCGGCGCTCGGCCGCCCCCCGGCAGAGAGCGGGGCCGCCCGGGATCCTTTCCCTCCCTTCCTTCCCTCTCTCCCATCCTCCCTCTCTGCGTGCCTGCCTCGTTCCCCCTCTCCCCGTCCTCTTTCCCTACTTCCCACCCCGTTCCTGCCTCATTCAATCCCCGCTCTCCCGTCCCTGCCGTCTTCCTTCCCCTCCCTCCTTTCTCCTCCCTTCCCTGTCCGTCCCTTCCTCCCTCTCTGTTCTCTCTCCTCTTTCCTTCCCAGCAACAAGGGGCAGGACAAGAGCAAACGGCCTCAGGCTGGGCCAGGGGAAGGCTCGGCTGGGACTCCAGGGGCAGTTGCTTCCTGGAAAGTGCAGTCAGGCCTTGGGAAGAGCTGCCACGGGGTGTAGGATGTCCCCATCCCTGGAGGTGTCCAAGGAGTGCCCGGATGTGGCACTCAGGGGTCTGTGCAGGGTGACAAGGTGGGCATTGGGCAGAGCTGGGAATCCATGGGCTGGGATGTCTTTTCCAATCTCAGGGATCCTGGAATTCCCTGAAAGTTATCCTAAAACAACGAGAAACCAGGATGGGGCTTGGAGTCTTCTGGGACAGTGGAAAATGTCCCTGCCCCTGTGTCATGATGCTATGAGAGAGAGATGGCTGTGCCATAATAAAGGACAAATGAGACCACAGGACAGCTACAGTGGGATTTTATTCTACAACACAGATTTGATTGACAAGAAGTGTCAGGAAGGGAGAGGCAAAGAAAGAGGAAACAATGTCAAAGAGAGGGAGATATAGAAGAGGAGATAATCAGCTGGAACTACATGAGCTGCAAGGTCCCTGCCAACCCCAACCATTCTGGCTCTGTAGGAGTTGTACAGAATCCAGAAGCGACTCCACAGCTGCTTTCTGCCGAGCAGGCCCTGGGCAAGGACAGGGGAGTAGAGGGGGCAAGGCTTTAGCCACAGGGTCAGCTGCAAGTTCCTTCTGGAGAATGTTTTGTGTGCAGAATGGAAGTGAGAATGGTGAGAAGAGCCTTTTGCAGCACCTTTGCAGCCACAGCAAGCCTGGGAAGGAGCAGTGGTCCCTCCTCAGCCTCACCAAACTGGCGCTGCCTTTCTCAGCCAGCCTGGCTCCCTGGCCATGGGCAGCACAGAGCGGGGCTGAGCTGGCTCCGCTGTCCCCCTGGCCAGCCCTGCTGCACAGCGGTTCCCAGCACAGCTCTCTCTCAGCCGGGCTCAGCGGGCGCCTTTCGTTTGCTGCAGAGAGCAGGGACAGCCCTGCCCTGCCGGCCCCGCCGGGAACTCTCCCGCTGGCGCTGGGGCTGAGCAGCCACTGCTCACAGGGCACCCAGCGGCACTGAGGGGGAAAATACATCAGCACCTCGGAGAGACAGGGCAGGAAATCCAGAGACTCTCTTATTGTGCTTTACAAGTTTTATTTTAAAAAATAAACAAATTCTTCAGTAATTTGAACACTTCTATCTTTATTTGGTAAATTCCTAGGAAACTAGATGGACACAAGTAGCAAGACTGTATGAGATCTCTCACTTTCTCCTCAGGAAAGGCTCTAGATCATGCAGGAACTGCCACCATTTCCTCTCCTCACCCAAGTCCTCCTCCTTGCTCTCCTCTACTGCCAGCACTGACCCTGGCACTGTCTCCTCCTGGCGCTCCCTGCCAGCCTGGGGTCCCGGCCAGCTGGGCAAGGGGCTGAGTGGCGGGACTTGGGGATCGCCTTGTCCTCCTTCAGCACTGTTGCTCTCCGCTGCAGAGGGATCCAGGGACCTCCTTCCTCCTGAGGGAGCAGCACCCAGAGGAGCGATATCGGGGCTGGCTGTGTGCAATGGGACATGACACAAACAGGGTTCAGTCTCTTCGGGAGAAATAAATGAATTTTTTAGTCAACTTGGGACAGGGAACTAGTTTCGATGTCGCTCTTCGATGGAACCATGTGGCGATGCTGCCGCAGCCGAGCGCAGCCCTTGGGGTCGCTGTGCGAGTGCATTTGGAAGGGCACGGACACCATTTGAGCGGCCTCTGTCTCTGTGCTCCGTGTTTGTGCCGCCCGTGCGGGCGGAGCGGGGCTGGCGGGAGCCGCGCTCCCCTCACAGCCCCTGAGGGCGGCAGCGATGGCGGCGCCGCTCCCTCAGCGCCCGGGCCCGGCCCCGGCGGGCGGGGAGCCCTCGGCAGCGCCTTGCTGGCAGCAAGGACCGAGCCCCGGCCCCGGGCTCTGTCCCCGCGGCGCCGCAGAGCCCAGGGGACACCTGCGAGAGCGGCTGCCATGCTCGGCCATGGGCCCGAGGCGGGTGCAGCAGCCGCCCCTGGGCTCGGGGAAGCGCAGGAGGCTCTCGCCGTGCCCCTTGTGCAGCTCGGCCGGGTGCCCGTGCACGGCCCCGGCCTCGCCTGGTGCCCCTGCCCCGCTCAGCTTCCCGTGGCCGGCAAAGGCGCCGAGGCTGCGCTCGCTGCCCCTGGCTGGCACTGCTGAAGGCGGGGACGAGCCCCGGGCCCGGGCAGAGCCCTGAGGGACAGCCCTGCTCCCCGGCCTCCCGCCGCACGCGGAGCCGCTGCCCACAAGGCCCCGGCACGTCCCTGGGGCCGATTGCTCGTGCCCTGGGCAGCGCAGCCTGCAAACCCAGGGCTCTGCAGCCCGGGGCTGGGGCTGCCGTGTGCCAGCGTGGCCAAAGCCTCTCAGGGCTCTGGGCACAGCAGGGGCCACAAGGCCACGAGTGCGGGGCTGCTCCCAGCCAGTTCCTGCCTGCTCCACTGCTCCTGGGGTGCCGGGGGTGGTGACACGGGCGCTTGGTGTCATGGCCCTTTGTGACGTGGGACGTGGTGGTGGCCAGAGACCTTTGTGACATCAGGGAGCCCCACCCTTCACTGGGGGTATTTAAGGGGCGCAGAGCCCCGGAGTGCTCAGTCCCAGGAGCGCCGCTCTGCGAGGAGGAAGCAGCTCCCGGGATCTCTCTGTGCTTGAGGACGGTGGAAGTTCTTGAGAACATGGAGAAGACGCCCAACTCCCAGGACACCCAAGGCCCACTGCTGAGCCTGCGGAGGAGCCCAAGTGCACTGGAAGAGGAAGGCAGGGGAGGCCAGGGGATGGAGGGAGCCAGGATCTTTGCCCTGCCAAGGGAGCCGTCTCCATCCCAGAGATCATCCTCATCCTGCTCCTCGCTGGGGCCCACCAAGCTGCCACCAGTGCACCTCGGGCAGCCAAAGGTGGGACCCAGAAATGTTCAATCCCTCACGCTCTCAGAGCTGCACCTCAAGCAGCTGCAGCCAGAGACGCTCTCTGAGGAGGAAGCAGATGCCTTGATCCAATATCGCTTGAGGCTGATAGACATTGCGGAGGAGATGGAAAAAATAGAGAAGATGGAGAAGAAGCGCAAGGCCCAGGCCACCCAAGGCCCACTGCTGAGCCTGCGGAGGAGGCCAAGGGTGAGGGATGAGGCAGGAAGGAGATGCCAGCGGATGGAGAAGGCCAGGATCTTTGCCCTGCCAAGGGAGCTGTCTCTGTCCCACAGCTCATCCTCATCCCGCTCCTCACTGGGGCCCACCAAGCTGCCACCAGGGCAGCCAAAGGTGGGACCCAGAAATCTTCCATTCCTCCCAGTCCCAGAGGTGCAGCTCAGGCAGCCCCAGGCAGCGCCACAGGGCAGCCGGAGCCAGGCCCTGTCCCTCTGTGGGGACAGGCTGCCATCGCTGCCACCTGTGCCACGGCCGCCAGCACTGCTGTGCCTGCTGAGCCCCAGGGACACTGAGAGCCGGGGCACAGAGCTGGGCAGTGCAGGGGAGAAGGGGCCGCAGCCCTGCAGCCCCTGTCCTCGGCAGCCATACACCCCCCTGCCCAGGGTGCTCCTGCCCCCGCTCAGGGTGGCCCAGGAGGGCACAGCCCGTGTGTCCCCGAGCTGGCAGCTGCTGCCTGTGCCGCCCATCCGAGCAGGGGCTGCAGCCGTGGAGCGCAGCCTCAGGGGCACAGGGCCTGAGAAACACAATGACAGCAAATGTTCCCAAGAAGAATATGATAGTGACCCAGAGCTGCCCCGAGTAATAGAAGACGTTGAGCTCTTTCAAGAGGACAGCGAGAGTGAGCAGGAGCTGTCCCTTGTGGAAGATGACAGCGAGCTCTCTCCAGAGGACAGCACAACTGAGGAGCCGCTGTCCCACGTAGAAGAGGCCATCGAGCTCCCGCCAGGGGACAGTGACACTGAGCCAGAGCTGTCGGAAGAGAAAGAGGCCAGAGAGGTCACTTCAGTGAAGAGAACAAGTGAAGAGGAGGTGTTCCCAGTGGAAGAGGCCACTGAAGTCAGTCCAGAGGACACCACAAGTGACCAGCAGCTGACCCCTGTGGAAGATTACAGCGAGCTCTTTCCGGTGGACAGCAAAAGTGAGGAGAAGCTGCCCGATGTTGAAGAGGACATCAAAGTCAGTTCAGGGGGCAGCACAAGTGATTAGCAGCTGTCCCCAGTGGAAGAGGCCACCAGTGCCATTTCAGGGGACAATGTGACTGATGAGGAGCTGTCCCCAGTGGAAGAGGACATTGAGGTCATTCCAGAGGACAGCAGGAGTGACAAGGAGGTGTCCCCAGGGGAAGAAGATATCATGGTGGTTTCAGGGGACAGCGTGAGTGAGAAGGGGCTGTCCCCAGTGCAAAAGGACATTGAGGTAATTTCGGTGGACAGCAGAAGTGACAAGGAGCTGTTCAAAGTAGAAGAGGCCATCGTGGTTGTTCCAAAGGACAACCCAAGTGATGAGGAGCTAACCCCAGTGGAAGAGGCCATCCAGATTGGACCAGAGGACAGCAAAAGTGACCAGCAGATGTCCACATTTGCAGAGACCATCGAGCTCTTCGCAGGGGACAGCAAGAGTGACAAGGAGCTGTCCCCAGGCGAAGAAAGCCATGAAGAAGAGCCATCCCAAGGGGAGAATGACTGTGACAAAGAGCTGCCCCAAGGGGATTACTACGAGGATGAGAAGCTTTCCCCAGAAGATGATAAATATGAAAGAGAGCTGTGCTTTGGGGAAGGCTGTGACATCCAAGACATGTTCCCACAGGAAGCAGATGACAACGAACACCTCTCCCTGTGGGAAGAATGTGAGCAGGAGGAGGTGACGAGGAGGGACCTGCTTGGTGTTATTGACACAGATTCAGGCCCGTCACCTGAACTGAAACCACTGGGGACACGGGGGCCGCTCAGTGTCCTGTTCAATACTCCGGCCAGCAGCCAGGCTCAGCTCCCCATGAGCCAGAACAGCACCAGGGAGCCCCTGAGCCAGGCTGTGCCAGAGCTGCAGGCACTGAGGCAGCAGCAGCAGCAGCAGCAGCAGCAGCAGGATGCCCTGGAGCACTGCAGTGCTGCAGGAAGGGCAGCAGCAGCTCCCCCAGAAAGGGAAGGGAGCTCCGTGGCTGCCCCGCACAGCCCCCCCAGGCCCTGGCCTGCCCAGCCGGGAGCCCAGGCCCTCCGCGGGCAGCCGGCTGCCCCCAGGAAACGTCCCTCCCGCTTCAGGCGGGCGCTGCGGGCGCTGCGGGGGCTGTTCCGCTGGCCCTGCCTGGGGCCACGGCCCGAGCAATGACACACACAGGGCACCGCAGCAGGGATTGCTCCAGAGCCTCCCTCCTGCAGGGCTGGCACACCCGGGCTGCCAGCACCCATGGGAGCTGGGCACCAACAGCCAGAGAGAAACCAGCGCAGAGACCACAAAGACAGTGAAGAAGAGGAAGAAGAAGAAGAAAACGAAGAAGGTGAAAATGAAGAAGACAACAAAGCCAAAGGAGATGAAGAAGACGACTAAGAGAAAGATGATGAAGACGTAAAAGATGAAGACAAAGAAGATGAAGAAGAAAAATAACTTAAATATACATAGTAGTAGAAGAATAGTAATGAGAGTAAGAATTTATAAAATACCCGGAAGTAGATGAAGAATAAGAATAAGAGTAAGAATAGGAATAAGGATAGGAATAGGAATTAGAATTTTAAGATGAAGGAGAAGATGTTGAACATAATAGAAACAAGGAAGAAGAACAACATGGACTGGAAGAAGAATATTTGGAAAAGCTGATATTGAAGGAGAAGAAGAAGAGTAGTAATAAGAATTTGAAAATACTTAGAAGAAGTAGAGTAGTAAGGAGTATAGAAGAGGAAGAGTTGTTTAGAATCCATAGATGAAGAAGTGAGCTAATGAATAAATAAAATTACCAAATAATTTGTATTTATTGCATATTATATATTTACACAACAGTCCATGATATGAAAACGTGAATATACGATATATTGTAACTACGAGACATTAGAATTCCCAAGAAATATAAAATGACCAGTCTGTCGAGGAAGCAACTGCCCCTGGAGTCCCAGCCGAGCCTTCCCCTGGCCCAGCCTGAGGCCGTTTGCTCTTGTCCTGCCCCTTGTTGCTGGGAAGGAAAGAGGAGAGAGAACAGAGGGGAGGAAGGGACGGACAGGGAAGGGAGGAGAAAGGAGGGAGGGGAAGGAAGACGGCAGGGACGGGAGAGCGGGGATTGAATGAGGCAGGAACGGGGTGGGAAGTAGGGAAAGAGGACGGGGAGAGGGGGAACGAGGCAGGCACGCAGGGAGGGAGGATGGGAGAGAGGGAGGGAAGGGAGGGAAAGGATCCCGGGCGGCCCCGCTCTCTGCCGGGGGGCGGCCGAGCGCCGCCGCAGCGCTGAGGGGCGGGAATGGTGAGGGGCGGGAAGGAGCCGTGAGGGGAGATGGTGGGGCCGTGAGGGGAGATGGTGGGGCTGTGAGGGGAGATGGTGGGGCCGTGAGGAGAGATGGTGGGGCCGTGAGGAGAGATGGTGGGGCTGTGAGGGGAGATGGTGGGGCTGTGAGGGGAGATGGTGGGGCCGTGAGGAGAGATGGTGGGGCTGTGAGGGGAGATGGTGGGGCCGTGAGGAGAGATGGTGGGGCTGTGAGGGGAGATGGTGGGGCTGTGAGGGGAGATGGTGGGGCTGTGAGGGGAGATGGCGGGGCTGTGAGGGGAGATGGTGGGGCTGTGAGGGGAGATGGCGGGGCTATGAGGGGATATGCCATGGTGGGACTGTGAGGGGAAATGCCATAGTGCTACAAAGCAGGGATTGATAACCAGCTGTTCCTGGTCCAAAACGAAGTCTGTTCATCCCATTTCAGCTCATCATGCCACATTTTTCATCCTTGTATGCAAACCCTGGGGCTGATGATGTCCCCATGCGAAGCAGATGGGCACACAGGGCTCTCCCACTGGAAAGCAGATGAGGACGCCAAGCTGTGCCGAGAGGCACAGGACAGTTCCAATGAACTGTCCCAAGGGAGGCAAGGAGCGTCCAGGGAGTGGCTGCCTCACATTCCGTGTCCTATAAAATCAGCTCCCTGGATACAAGCATTATGAAGGGGGTGAAAAAAGAGATGGGGAACCTCAACTCTTGGCTCACCCAAGGCCCACTGCTGAGCCTGTGGAGGAGGCCAAAAGTAATAAAAGAGGCAGGAAGGGGATGCTAGCGGATGGAGAAGGCCAGGATCTTTGCCCTGCCAAAGGAGCCATCTCCATCCCACAGCTCATCCTCATCCTGCTCCTTGCTGGGGCCCACCAAACTGCCACCAGTGCAGCCAAAGGTGGGACCCAGAAATCTTCCATTCCTCACGGTGCCAGAGGTGCAGCTCAGGCAGCCCCAGGCAGCGCCGCAGGGCAGCCTGAGCCAGGCCCTGTCCCTCTGTGGGGACAGGCTGCCACCGCTGCCACCTGTGCCACGGTCACCAGCACTGCTGTGCCTGCTGAGCCCCAGGGACACTGAGAGCCGGGGCACAGAGCTGGGCAGTGCAGGGGAGAAGGGGCCGCAGCCCTGCAGCCCCTGTCCTCGGCAGCCATACACCCCCCTGCCCAGGGTGCTCCTGCCCCCGCTCAGGGTGGCCCAGGAGGGCACAGCCCGTGTGTCCCCGAGCTGGCAGCTGCTGCCTGTGCCGCCCATCCGAGCAGGGGCTGCAGCCGTGGAGCGCAGCCTCAGGGGCACAGCAGCACAGCAGCACAAGGCCTGGAGCAGCCTGGCACATGCTGAGGCCAGGGAGACTCTTGGGCTATGCCAAATGACACTGAACCACTGAATTCAAGGAGCATCCTAAAAGAAAGAAGACATCAAGCTCCTTCTACGGGAAAACAACAGTGGCCAGGAGCGAGGGCTGGTCTGAGCAGATGCAGCTTGTCCAGGAATGTGCCTCGAGCACGACCCCGGTTGTTTTATCTTTTAAAGTTAGGGTTAGTGTCAGGCTTAGGGTTAGTGTTCATCCTCACCTCACCATGAGAAGGCAAAGCCCCTGTGAGACACATGATTTCTCCTGCCTTTGAGGAGTCGGTGCCAGAGACAGGGAGAAAGAGCTGGGTGGCTGCCCCGCACAGCCCCCCCAGGCCCTGGCCTGCCCAGCCGGGAGCCCAGGCCCTCCGCGGGCAGCCGGCTGCCCCCAGGAAACGTCCCTCCCGCTTCAGGCGGGCGCTGCGGGCGCTGCGGGGGCTGTTCCGCTGGCCCTGCCTGGGGCCACGGCCCGAGCAATGACACACACAGGGCGCCGCAGCAGGGATTGCTCCAGAGCCTCCCTCCTGCAGGGCTGGCACACCCGGGCTGCCAGCACCCATGGGAGCTGGGCACCAACAGGAATGGGAGGATGAGGACGGAGAACACGAACCCTAAGAAGGAGATGAAGAGAGCAAAGACCCATGGAGAGGACAAAGATTAAGAAGATGATGAAGGTGAAAAAGAATGGGCATTCAGTAATCCTGAGTAGAGTAGAGTAGAGTAGAGTAGGGTAGAGTAGAGTAGAGTAGAGTAGAGTAGAGTAGAGTAGAGTAGAGTAGAGTAGAATAAAATGGTAATATATACAATAAATTAGAGATATATGGAAGAAGAAGAGTAACAGGAGTAAGAATTGAGGATGAAGACATAGCCAAGAAGAAAGGTGCCCCCAGCTCCCAGCTTCTGGATCCTATATTGTTTCCCAGTCACTAATTTGGTTGCAGCAGAAATCTGCACAGGAGGCGTTTTTACTGTGAGAAGAGGAGGAAGTCTGATTTTACTCCTTGCGTGCTGCAATGCAGCCTCAGAAAGGAGCGGTGCTTTTGTGCACGTGCACACAAGTGTGGAGCGTGTGAGTCCTCCAGGAGTTCCACACTGATTCTGAAGCCTTGTACTCAGCTGTTGTATTTTTCCTTGATGCCGCTCAGATTTGCTTGAATGTTTCCAAAGCAAAGCAGATGAGAGAAAACAAGGAATCAATAAATGTCAAGCAGTGACAAAATTGCAGATGAAATATATTTTTTTAATACTATTCATTTATCTTTTAATAATTCTTTTGTCAGTAGGGATGTTGCTGTAAGCTAACTTCTTTTGACTTTTGACTTTTGACTTTTGACTGAGATGAACTTATAATTATTTGTTTCTAGCACTTGTTATGACTTTGAGTCCCATGTACAACAGCCTAGTGCCATTGAAAGTAGTTGCCTTACCCCAAACAGCCTAGAACACTCGCTTCTTTCTGCCAAAGAGAGCGAACCCCGTGTGTTTTGTGTCCCAAGACTCAGGCCGGGCCCCGGTATCTGCACAGGGCATTTGTCCCTCAGCACGCGGAGCCGCTGCCCACAAGGCCCCGGCACGTCCCTGGGGCCGATTGCTCGTGCCCTGGGCAGCGCAGCCTGCAAACCCAGGGCTCTGCAGCCCGGGGCTGGGGCTGCCGTGTGCCAGCGTGGCCAAAGCCTCTCAGGGCTCTGGGCACAGCAGGGGCCACAAGGCCACGAGTGCGGGGCTGCTCCCAGCCAGTTCCTGCCTGCTCCACTGCTCCTGGGGTGCCGCGGGTGGTGACACGGGCGCTTGGTGTCATGGCCCTTTGTGACGTGGGACATGGTGGTGGCCAGAGACCTTTGTGACATCAGGGAGCCCCACCCTTCACTGGGGGTATTTAAGGGGCGCAGAGCCCCAGAGTGCTCAGTCCCAGGAGCGCCGCTCTGCGAGGAGGAAGCAGCTCCCGGGATCTCTCTGTGCTTGAGGACGGTGGAAGTTCTTGAGAACATGGAGAAGACGCCCAACTCCCAGGACACCCAAGGCCCACTGCTGAGCCTGCGGAGGAGCCCAAGTGCACTGGAAGAGGAAGGCAGGGGAGGCCAGGGGATGGAGGGAGCCAGGATCACTGCCCTGCCAAGGGAGCCGTCTCCATCCCAGAGATCATCCTCATCCTGCTCCTCGCTGGGGCCCACCAAGCTGCCACCAGTGCACCTCGGGCAGCCAAAGGTGGGACCCAGAAATGTTCAATCCCTCACGCTCTCAGAGCTGCACCTCAAGCAGCTGCAGCCAGAGCCGCTCTCTGAGGAGGAAGCAGATGCCTTGATCCAATTTCGCTTGAGGCTGATAGACATTGTGGAGGAGATGGAAAAAATAGAGAAGATGGAGAAGAAGCGCAAGGCCCAGGCCACCCAAGGCCCACTGCTGAGCCTGCGGAGGACGCCAAGGGTGAGGGATGAGGCAGGAAGGAGATGCCAGCGGATGGAGAAGGCCAGGATCTTTGCCCTGCCAAGGGAGCCGTCTCCGTCCCACAGCTCATCCTCATCCTGCTCTTCTCTGGGGCCCACCAAGCTGCCACCGGTGCAGCCAAAGGTGGGACCCAGAAATCTTCAGTCCCTCCCAGTCCCAGAGGTGCAGCTCAGGCAGCCCCAGGCAGCGCCGCAGGGCAGCCGGAGCCAGGCCCTGTCCCTCTGTGGGGACAGGCTGCCATCGCTGCCACCTGTGCCACGGCCGCCAGCACTGCCCTGCCTGCTGAGCCCCAGGGACACTGAGAGCCGGGGCACAGAGCTGGGCAGTGCAGGGGAGAAGGGGCCGCAGCCCTGCAGCCCCTGTCCTCGGCAGCCATACACCCCCCTGCCCAGGGTGCTCCTGCCCCCGCTCAGGGTGGCCCAGGAGGGCACAGCCCGTGTGTCCCCGAGCTGGCAGCTGCTGCCTGTGCCGCCCATCCGAGCAGGGGCTGCAGCCGTGGAGCGCAGCCTCAGGGGCACAGGGCCTGAGGAACAGAACGACAGGAAACGTTCCCGAGAGGAAAACAGCAGTTACAAGAGTCTCTTCCAAGTCATAGAAGAGATTGAGCACTTTCAAGGGGACAGTCAGAGTGAGGAGGAGCTGTCCCCAGGGGAAGATGACAGCGAGCGCTCTCCAGGGGACAGCAACACTGATCCAGAGCTGTCTGAAGAGGAAGAGGCCAAAGATGTCGGTCCAGAGGACAGCACAAATGACCAGCAGCTGTCCCCAGTGGAAGAGGACACTGAGGTCGTTCCAGAGGACACCACAAATGACCAGGAGCTGTCCCCAAAGGAAGGTGACAGAGAGCTCTTTCTAGAGGACAGCACAAGTGAGGAGCCTCTGTCCCAAATAGAAGAGGCCATGGAGTTCTTTCCAAGGGACAGCCACACTGAGCCAGAGCTGTCCAAAGTAGAAGAGGTCAAAGAGGTCACTTCAGGGGGCAGCACAGGTGACCAGCAGCTGTCCCCAGTGGAAGAGACCATCTGTGTCATTTCAGGGGACAAACCAATAGATGCAGAGATGTCCTCAGTGGAAGAGGACATTGAGGTCATTCCAGAGTACAGCAGGAATGACAAGGAGGTGTCCCCAGGGGAAGAAGATACCATGGTGGTTTCAGGGGACAGCGTGAGTGAGAAGCAGCTGTCCCCAGTGCAAAAGGACGTTGAGGTAATTTCGGTGGACAGCAGAAGTGACAAGGAGCTGTTCAAAGTAGAAGAGGCCATCGTGGTTGTTCCAAAGGACAACCCAAGTGATGAGGAGCTAACCCCAGTGGAAGAGGCCATCCAGGCTGGTCCAGAGGACAGCAAAAGTGACCAGCAGATGTCCACATTTGCAGAGGCCATCGAGCTCTTCGCAGGGGACAGCAAGAGTGACAAGGAGCTGTCCCCAGGTGAAGAAAGCCATGAAGAAGAGCCATCCCAAGGGGAAAGCGACTGTGACAAAGAGCTGCCCCAAGGGGATTACTTCGAGGATGAGAAGCTTTCCCCAGAAGAGGTCAAATATGAAAGAGAGCTGTGCTTTGGGGAAGGCTGTGACATCCAAGACATGTTCCCACAGGAAGCAGATGACAACGAACACATCTCCCTGTGGGAAGAACGTGAGCAGGAGGAGGTGACGAGGAGGGCACTGCTTGGTGGTATTGACACAGATTCAGGCTCGTCACCTGAACTGAAACCACTGGGGACACGGAGGCCGCTCAGTGTCCTGTTCAATACTCCGGGCAGCAGCCAGGCTCAGCTCCCCATGAGCCAGAACAGCACCAGGGAGCCCCTGAGCCAGGCTGTGCCAGAGCTGCAGGCACTGAGGCAGCAGCAGCAGCAGCAGCAGCAGCAGCAGCAGCAGCAGCAGCAGCAGCAGCAGGATGCCCTGGAGCACTGCAGTGCTGCAGGAAGGGCAGCAGCAGCTCCCCCAGAAAGGGAAGGGAGCTCCGTGGCTGCCCCGCACAGCCCCCCCAGGCCCTGGCCTGCCCAGCCGGGAGCCCAGGCCCTCCGCGGGCAGCCGGCTGCCCCCAGGAAACGTCCCTCCCGCTTCAGGCGGGCGCTGCGGGCGCTGCGGGGGCTGTTCCGCTGGCCCTGCCTGGGGCCACGGCCCGAGCAATGACACACACAGGGCACCGCAGCAGGGATTGCTCCAGAGCCTCCCTCCTGCAGGGCTGGCACACCCGGGCTGCCAGCACCCATGGGAGCTGGGCACCAACAGCCAGAGAGAAACCAGCACTGAGACCACAAAGACAGTGAAGAAGAGGAAGAAGAAGAAAACGAAGAAGGTGAAAATGAAGAAGTCAACAAAGCCAAAGGAGATGAAGAAGACGACTAAGAGAAAGATGAAGACGTAAAAGATGAAGACAAAATAGATGAGGAAGAAAAATAATTTAAATACACATAGTAGTAGAAGAATAGTATTGAGAGTAAGAAGTTATAAAATACCCAGAAGTAGATGAAGAATAAGAATAAGAGTAAGAATAGGAATAAGGATAGGAATAGGAATTAGAATTTTAAGATGAAGGAGAAGATGTTGAACATAATAGAAACAAGGAAGAAGAACAACATGGACTGGAAGAAGAATATTTTGAAATGGTGATATTGAAGGAGAAGAAGAAGAGTAGTAATAAGAATTTGAAAATACTTAGAAGAAGTAGAGTAGTAAGGAGTATAGAAGAGGAAGAATTGTTTAGAATCCATAAATGAAGAAGAGAGCTAATGAATAAATAAAATTACCAAATAATTTGTGTTTGTTACATATTGTATATTTACACAGCAGTCCATGCTATATAAACATGAATATACGATATATTGTAATTACGAGACATTAGAATTCCCAAGAAATATAAAATGACCACCCTGTCGGGGAAGCAACTGCCCCTGGAGTCCCAGCCGAGCCTTCCCCTGGCCCAGCCTGAGGCCGTTTGCTCTTGTCCTGCCCCTTGTTGCTGGGAAGGAAAGAGGAGAGAGAACAGAGGGGAGGAAGGGACGGACAGGGAAGGGAGGAGAAAGGAGGGAGGGGAAGGAAGACGGCAGGGACGGGAGAGCGGGGATTGAATGAGGCAGGAACGGGGTGGGAAGTAGGGAAAGAGGACGGGGAGAGGGGGAACGAGGCAGGCACGCAGGGAGGGAGGATGGGAGAGAGGGAGGGAAGGGAGGGAAAGGATCCCGGGCGGCCCCGCTCTCTGCCGGGGGGGCGGCCGAGCGCCGCCGCAGCGCTGAGGGGCGGGAATGGTGAGGGGCGGGAAGGAGCCGTGAGGGGAGATGGTGGGGCTGTGAGGGGAGATGGTGGGGCTGTGAGGGGAGATGGTGGGGCCGTGAGGAGAGATGGTGGGGCTGTGAGGGGAGATGGTGGGACTGTGAGGGGAGATGGTGGGACTGTGAGGGGAGATGGTGGGGCCGTGAGGGGAGATGGTGGGGCTGTGAGGGGAGATGGTGGGGCTGTGAGGGGAGATGGCGGGACTGTGAGGGGATATGCCATGGTGGGACTGTGAGGGGATATGCCATAGGGCTACAAAGCAGGGATTGATAACCAGCTGTTCCTGGTCCAAAATGAAATCTGTTCATCCCATTTCAGCTCATCATGCCACATTTTTCTTCCTTGTATGCAAACCCTGGGGCTGATGATGTCCCCATGCGAAGCAGATGGGCACAAAGGGCTCTCCCACTGGAAAGCAGATGAGGACGCCAAGCTGTGCCGAGAGGCACAGGACAGTTCCAATGAACTGTCCCAAGGGAGGCAAGGAGCGTCCAGGGAGTGGCTGCCTCACATTCCGTGTCCTATAAAATCAGCTCCCTGGATACAAGCATTATTAAGGGGGTGAACAAAGAGAAGGGGAACCTCAAGTCTTGGCTCACCCAAGGCCCACTGCTGAGCCTGTGGAGGAGGCCAAGAGTAATAAAAGAGGAAGGCAGGGGAGGCCAGCGGATGGAGAAGGCCAGGATCTTTGTCCTGCCAAGGGAGCCGTCTCCATCCCACATCTCATTCTCATCCTGCTCCTCTCTGTTGCCCACCAAGCTGCCACCAGTGCAGCCAAAGGTGGGACCCAGAAATCTTCCATTCCTCCCAGTCCCAGAGGTGCAGCTCAGGCAGCCCCAGGCAGCGCCGCAGGGCAGCCGGAGCCAGGCCCTGTCCCTCTGTGGGGACAGGCTGCCACCGCTGCCACCTGTGCCACGGCCGCCAGCACTGCTGTGCCTGCTGAGCCCCAGGGACACTGAGAGCCGGGGCACAGAGCTGGGCAGTGCAGGGGAGAAGGGGCCGCAGCCCTGCAGCCCCTGTCCTCGGCAGCCATACACCCCCCTGCCCAGGGTGTTGCTTCGCGTTGGTGACGCAAAGCAAGGGCGACCTGGTCCGGAGGGAGACCGCGGCGAAACTACAAACTGGCCACGACAAATTGCACACTACACCAATATGGTGGATGGCAAAGTGCGTTTATTGATTGACGGGCACCGGCTTAAGTACCCGACAGGTGCTTACGTCACCTTACCATGCCGACTGTGATCGGCCAACACTGTGGAGAGGGAGGGGCCCTAACTCCTCGTACACCGCGTGATCTTCCGAGCGTTTTTCTAGCTAACCACATTTCCCCCCTCTCCATGAACAATTAAACTTTATAACTGTATTAAACTTGTGTTAGTATCAACTTGTAGAACACGTTAGTAACAAGGCCTGAACTATTCTAAACATTTAGATGCAACCACAACTTGGTTTTATAACTTGTGAACTGGTAAACTGAACGAGTGACTGAACTTGCTTAGGATAACTGTCTTTGTTCTAACAGCAAAACATCAATTTTACTAAGACGGCTTTTAACAAACTGGGCTATCTTATTGAGCAAACAGGGACCGAACAGAAGTGCGAACACAATGACTACAACAGGTCCCATGATGGTGGAAATGAGGGCGGTGATCCAGGGGTGCTGGGTGAGGAAAGAATTGAACCAACTCTGTTGCTGAAGCTCCTGGCTGCGTCGCTGGAGCCTGCTTTTCAGCTCTGCCATGGACTTCCTGATAATCCCGGAGTGGTTTACGTAACTGCAACATTCCTCATTAAGGGCAACGCACAAGCCTCCTTGCTACATTAGGAGAAGGTCTAAACCCCGCCTATTTTGCAGGACCATTTCGGATAGGGAAAAGAGGGATTCTTCCAACCTTAAAATGTTCTTTTGGATCTCAAGTAAGTCCTCATCTATAGTCTTTTGTAGCTGTAGCAGGTTTTGTTTTTGCGATACCAATGCGGACACTCCGGTAGCTGTACCCGTTGCTCCCAAGCTTAGGAGCACTGCGAGGCTAACTGCAGTTACCAGCTCCCGTCTCTGCCGATAGGGTCTGTCATCGAAGTGAAGAAGCACCTCATTGTCAGGATGATATAGAATCCTGGGAACGACAACAACTTGGATACAAAAGTCGTTAATTTCATCAAAGTGCTTAATGGAGACACACGGGGTGATACCTGTGGCGTGACAAGCCCACGTGCCTGGAACTGCAGGAATGGCCCATTGGTACTGCTTGTTGAGGGTGACTGATGTGTTACAAAGGTGTCTGTTTTGGTTTATGAGTTGTTGGCTGCCTATACAGATCCCTTGACCAGAGACCATTTCCAGGGTAATTCCCTTGCGGAGGGTGTCCCATTTACATTGCTCTGGACTGCTTATTTTCGAGTAGCTAAATTGGGCGACAAGGCCCACACCTTCGTAAAAGGGCGGTCTGGCGTTGTAACAAAGCCAACAGGATTTGGTGAGATTTGGATGTGAGGCGTTTAAGGACATGAATGCGGCTTGCAGCATCCGAGTGAACGCATTGTGGGAAAGTGTCTCAGGTGTTGGGCCAAGGAATGGTAGATTATTTTTAGATATGGGAGTGGCTGCAATGGGACTGGATGTTGCTGCGGTGGCTGTCTCCTTTTTCTTTAAGGTCATAGCTTTGTTGGGGCCTATGGCAACGTATTTTGTTGGTGGTAGGGCTCTGACAATCTGTATAACTGTGGCTGGGTCAGGGTAGGATGGACCTCGATATTGAAATACTGACCATGTTCTGCCTAAGGCCCAGCTTGGGTGTTGGGGTTGCAAGACGGTGATTGTAAGATGGGTGCAGTTTCCGGGGTGATTTTTCCCCCGACCGTGTGTGACAAAGGAGTTTGGTACACAGCTTTTGGGCCAATGGGTTACCTCTAGGAAGTTGTCTTTTTTAGGTGGTTTCCACCGGTTGCCGGTTACAATAGTTTCACAACCCCAGTACCCACAGAACCAATAGCCTGGGTAGGTGCAGTAGCTTTTCCCGGGGTTGATACTGGGGCACCAATATGTTCCCTGGCCAATTGGGTACAAGCCACTTACGGTGTCGTTTCGGTCATCGGAAACAATGTCGTGTACGCGCACTGTCCAGCTGGGAGCAATGGTTTCTGAACGCCCTATGATTTTCCCTGTGAGGAAATTGCGGAACGTCCAGGTGTGGGGTTGGTAGGGATGGTTGCTCACCTTTGCTTGACCGACAGGAGACAGGCTCAACAGCAACAAAATGCTGAGACGCAGGGACAAAGCTCGAGGCTGAAAAAGCAGTTTATAGTGGCAGACCTGTTAAAAGAAGCTCAGAGGTTTGGTCAGTTTTGTTAGGCAGCACGGGCTTTATGGACTTTAGAGGACACCACTTGATGACATCATCCCTTTTTACCGCTGCATACCCTCTGCCTGTGACAACTAGCTTCCAACCCGTTTCCCATTCTCCCAGCTCGTTTTTAACGCTCACTGGTGGGCCTTCCCTGGTGATTTCTGCGGCCCAATGCTTTTGAGAAGGGGCCTGACTATGGTTCCCTCTGGGAAACTGGTTCAATGCAAGCATGGCAGTGGCTAACAAACGTGGCTGCTCTGATGGAGGGATGGCATTGGAAAATCCTTCTGCTTTGGCTAAGGTCTCTAGCTTGGATTTCAAGGTTTGGTTGGCCCTCTCTACTATAGCCTGTCCTGTACTGTTATAGGGAATACCTTGCCTTAGGGTGATGCCCCATTTGGTAACAAATTCCTGCACTGATTTAGAGATAAAGTTTGTTCCGTTGTCAGTTTTGATTTGCTTTGGGATACCAAGCCAAGCCATGGCTGTCAGCCAGTGTTGGATGGTGGCTTTGGAGTTAGCTTTGGCGTGTTGAGTCGCAACGATCATGCCACTATACGTGTCCACCGTCACAGCGAGCCACGCTCTTGGCTTCAACAGCTGGCACAGGGTAAAAATCTGTTTGCCAAATTTCCGAGGCCCTCAGGCCTCTAGGATTGACGCCGCTGGACCACAAAGGTGACTTTTGACAGTATGGGCAGGTGGCAACTATGTGCTTGGCATCTGACATAGGGATGTTGCATCGTTTGGCGAGTGCTTTTGCTCCTACGTGGAGCGATTCGTGCAGTTGGCGTGCTTCCTGGAGAGTCCAAAGGCCCTTTGCTGCTGTGTCAGCCTTGTCATTACCTATCTGGAAGAACCCTTTGACTGGGTCGTGGCTGTTAACATGCACGACTGACACCGTGCCTTGTCGAGAGTAGAGCGCTTCTTCAATCATGATGGCAGCAGGTGAGGTGGAGACACCTGGATTAGCCATTGCTTGGCAGAGCTTTGCAACGAACATAGAGTCCGTAACGATGTTGAGGTGTTCGGTCTGGAACAAATTGCATGCCAACACTACTGCTGAAGCTTCAAGCAGCTGGACTGATAGAGATTTGTCTTGCTTTTTAACACATTGCCACTGGTTTTGCTCCTGCCACACTACGACTGCGGTGGAAGTTGTTGAAGACGCGTCTGTAAACACGGTTGGACCTGGTAGGGGTCGTTCTTTGACCTTCGGAGGGAGGTCAATGTCCACAATGGCCAGCAGTTGAGTCCACGGAGGTTTGACTGCATAACAGAGTTCTCCCGGGAAACCAAACAGAGCCAAGGCGAGGCACTCTGAGATTGCTACAGATGATGACGGGATCTGTTTCCGAAAGGGTAGGTATATTCTTGCTGGTTCGAGACCCAAGAGACTCAGTGCAAGTTTCCTGCCCTTCATAATCAGGTCTCCAAGACATTCCACTCCTGGGGTAAAAGCTCGTGATAGTCTTCCCAGGACTACCCATTGTACCGGTTTAGCTGAGTCAGGAGGTCCTTGTGCCAACACTCCAACTCCCCCTTCTTTTGTAAAATGCGCATACAAGTCCAGAGAGAGGCTCGGGTTCCACCTAGAAAGGACAGCGGTGGACAGCTGTTGCTCGATGTAGTCAAGTGAATGGGCGGCTTCTTCTGAAACATTTTTCTGCTCCCACGGGTGTTTGCCTTTAAGGAGATCGTGCAGCGGAGACATCACCTCGGGGGGAATGAGGACGGTATTGCGAAGCCATTGTAACGATCCCACCAGCCGTTGTGCATCATACAGTGTTTTGATATCACGGCGGATTTTGATCATAGGTGGTGACACGTAGGAATCATTAATTTTTACGCCCAGAAATGTGACAGATGAACCCTTCTTTATCTTTGCTTCGGCTATCTCAAAGCCGTTGGCTTTTAGGACTTTGGATATTGCCGTTACAAGGCTGTCCACTTGACTAGGTGAAGGAGCGGCTATCAAGATGTCATCCATGTATTGAATTATGGTGGCTTGAGGATTTGCAGATTGAACTGGGGCTAAGGCTCGGCTTACCACAATTTGGCAGATGGTGGGTGAGTTTATCATTCCCTGGGGAAGAACTTTCCATTGGAATCGGAGGTTCGGTTGTTGGCCGTTGGGGAACACGATGGAAAATGCAAATCGCTCCTTGTCTTGCTCATGTAAAGGAATGGAAAAAAAGCAGTCTTTAATATCAATTACCGCACAGGGCTGGTCTGTTGGAACAAAGGAGTTGCCTGGTAGTCTTGTTTGTACGGGTCCCATTGGTTGGATTTTCTTGTTGACTGCCCGTAAGTCATGGAGCAAGCAGAAGCCTTCACCACTGCGCTTGGGTATAACAAACACAGGCGTGTTCCAGGGAGAAACAGATGGTTCGATATGTCCCTTTTCCAATTCTCGTTGGACCAATTTGAGAAGGACAGACAATCGAGGCTCTGGGATGGGCCACTGCTCAACGTACACGGGGTCTGATGATTTCCATATCAGTGGGATGGGAATTGTCGGATACGCTGCAGTGGCCCTTAGGGTAAATTTGTCACCCTGCATCCTAATAAAGCCAGAGCATCTCGTCCCAGCAACGGTGGGGCATTTGAGAGGACATACACGTGAAGGTTGGTGGTCTTTTCTACACCGTTTTTAGTATGGATGGTTATCGCTATCAATTCCACGCTTTTTTGGGCAATTGAGACTCCCTCGATTCCACCTACTGTTGGAGCTTCTTCCAGTTCCCAACTTGGAGGCCAATTAGTTTTGGGAATCACAGTAACATCTGCTCCGGTGTCTATTATGAATGGGACGGCGATGGGGCCATTGTCTGGTCGACGGGACAGCCGGCAAACTCCCCACACTATTCCTGGATTGAACATGTCACACTTTATGGCCAAGGCCACCCAGGGACTACTGCCTGACCATTCGCCGAGGTGTTCGGTGTTTGAGGTGTTGTGGTACTCTGCATAGTTGATCTTTGTTGGAGCATTGCCTGAGCCACGGAGTCGGGTATTGGTTGAGCCGTGAAGTTGGTTACCTCCCTGGGGGGCAGCGGGTTCGGAAGGTGTTCTGCTTCCACGGGGTTCACGTAGTTGGGCCGCCGGATGTCCCATCTGGGAGGAGGCTGCATGCGGCCCATCTGCCCCCTCCCTCGCCCGTTTCCCTGCTTCTGGCGACACTCCTGGGCGACATGACCTTTTCTGCCGCAGACCCAGCAGGGTACTCTCTGTCTTAAACGTGGAGGGCCCGTTGGTGGTGGTTGACTGTGGCCCTGATAATTTTGAACAGCCATGACTTCAGCCATGGCGGCGCTGACTGCAGCTGGGAGTGGAGCTAAAGCAGCACCGACTGCAGCTTGGACCGGGGCTAGATTTTCCTCCCTCACTACATGTTTAATCATTGCTGCGAGGCTGGCACCTGGTGGCACTGAGCGCAGAAGCTCCTTGGTGGGTTGGTTGCACTGCTGCCGGAGGCACCCTTCGAGAACTGGCCCTTTTGCTTCTGATGGTAGGTCAGAAGCATCTACCGCTGCTTGGAGGCGGTCCACGAACTCGGTGAAGCGTTCGCTTTCACTTTGCCTTATGGTGGTCCATGGGGCTGGCTTGGCTACAATTCGGCAGGCAGTGCGAATGGCTTCTCTGGCTGCGCGGGTCGTAGCTGCAATTTCGGAGGCTCGCAGGTGTTGGACTTGGGCCTGGGGGCTAACCATCTGCGGGTCACGGCCCATCAGCCGTGGCAGGCTGGAGTGACGCAGGGGGTGTTGGTCTCCAGTGACTCGGGCAAGCATCTTTTCTAAATTGTCCTCCCACTCTTGCTTGAAAACAATCATCCCTGCTCCATCAAAAATCATTCGGCACGTTTGTTTAATATCAAATGGGAGCATGTCATCGTTCCCAAAAAGGCCATCAATTAGAGTGGAAACCATAGCAGAATTAATGCCCTTTTCTGCAATGGCCTTAACAACTGCCTGAACATTTTTGGGATCCACCGGGGAATAAGTTGGTAAATTGTTATCAATTCTTTTGACCGGGAATATTCGTGCCGCTGCATCGGGTAAATCAGCAACTGCAGACTGAATCTCCCTCCAGTCTGTTAATGGCATGGTCTTAGAAAGGCCCTTTTTATTTGTGCGTGGGACAAGCGGGTTAGTAATTTTGGTGGGTGCAGCCGACGTGCCGCTGCTGTCAGAATCGGAACCGGATTCGAAGGATGGATACCACTTTTTGCTCTTTTGTTTCCCCCACCACTCATCCCACGGCAGCCGCCGGATCCACCCATGTTCACTGTCCGACTCGGAGGAAGTCGACTGACAGCGTTTTTCCGGGCAGTGGCACCTTTTAACTGGACTCCGCCCCCTAACAGCCTCGCGGGTGGGTTCCTCCCTTTCCCTTCTCCGCCTCCCCTCAGGGGAGCCCATCGCCGTGTGTGGGCGTGTTTTGGGGCGCGCTCCCTGATTAGACATTGGTGGTTCCTCCCCCTTGCCAACCGCGGTCTCCTCCCCGCGCTCGCAACCACGCGTGTCCGTGGCGGGAAAGCGCTGTGCGTCCCGCCCCTCTCCCTCTCGGCCGGCGCCATTTTGTGGTGCATAGGGTGGCGGCCGTTCCCAAACTTTGTTAGGTTTTGCGCAATCAAAGTTGCCCTGAAACCCACAGGCTCCGTCACTATCTAGCTGTGCTTCGTGTTCGGTGGTTAGATTAGGGGACTGGGGTCGCGGGCGGAGGTTAGTTTCGACCGACGGACACGGGTCTACGACGCAATCCCCGAACGCGGTCTGTGTAGCAGCTCCCACACCCACCTTGGGTGTAATTTTCAAACAGCTACGGGCTGCCTTCCACGTTTCCTGCTCTATAAGAGCTTTTTCGAGCGCCTGGGTGACCCTCCCCCAACTCTTGAGACACTTGCTGGAGCCTGAAGTAATAACATCGTTTGCAAGTGCCTTAGTACACTCGTCCCAACAGCCTGGGTGCAGGATGTCGACGGGACGATCAATCGCTTTTAACTTCAATAACTGCATGATTGTGCATTCAAAATCTTTTTGCTTGCACTCGATCCCCCAGTCTATAAACCTCAAGAATTACCTTGCACAGCGAATCCATGCTGGCGGTATGGGAGCGTCCTCCCCGCCGGAGTCAGTCCTGCTGCTCCGACCGTCTCGCCTCCTCCAGCGCGAATCCCGTCGCCCGCCGCTCGAACCCGTGTGCCGGGGAGCGGACGGGGTTCAGCACCCGTGTGTTACCCTGGGGTTTCGGCACCACTATGTTGCTTCGCGTTGGTGACGCAAAGCAAGGGCGACCTGGTCCGGAGGGAGACCGAGGCGAAACTACAAACTGGCCACGACAAATTGCACACTACACCAATATGGTGGATGGCAAAGTGCGTTTATTGATTGACGGGCACCGGCTTAAGTACCCGACAGGTGCTTATGTCACCTTACCATGCCGACTGTGATCGGCCAACACTGTGGAGAGGGAGGGGCCCTAACTCCTCGTACACCGCGTGATCTTCCGAGTGGTCTTCTAGCTAACCACATCAGGGTGCTCCTGCCCCCGCTCAGGGTGGCCCAGGAGGGCACAGCCCGTGTGTCCCCGAGCTGGCAGCTGCTGCCTGTGCCGCCCATCCGAGCAGGGGCTGCAGCCGTGGAGCGCAGCCTCAGGGGCACAGCAGCACAGCAGCACAAGGCCTGGAGCAGCCTGGCACATGCTGAGGCCAGGGAGGCTCTTGGGCTATGCCAAATGACACTGAACCACTGAATTCATGGGGCATCCTAAACGAAAGAAGACATCAAGCTCCTTCTACGGGAAAACAACAGTGGGCAGGAGGCGAGGGCTGGTCTGAGCAGATGCAGCTCCCTCAGGAATGGGCCTCGAGCACGACCCCGGTTGTTTTGTCTTTTAAAGTTCGGTCAGTGCTAGGCCTAGGGTTAGTGTTCATCCTCACCTCCCCATGAGAAGGCAAAGCCCCTGTGAGACACATGATTTCTCCTGCCTTTGAGGAGTCGTTGCCAGAGACAGGGAGAAAGAGCTGGGTGGCTGCCCCGCACAGCCCCCCCAGGCCCTGGCCTGCCCAGCCGGGAGCCCAGGCCCTCCGCGGGCAGCCGGCTGCCCCCAGGAAACGTCCCTCCCGCTTCAGGCGGGCGCTGCGGGCGCTGCGGGGGCTGTTCCGCTGGCCCTGCCTGGGGCCACGGCCCGAGCAATGACACACACAGGGCACCGCAGCAGGGATTGCTCCAGAGCCTCCCTCCTGCAGGGCTGGCACACCCGGGCTGCCAGCACCCATGGGAGCTGGGCACCAACAGGAATGGGAGGATGAGGACGGAGAACACGAACCCTAAGAAGGAGATGAAGAGAGCAAAGACCCATGGAGAGGACAAAGATTAAGAAGATGATGAAGGTGAAAAAGAATGGGCATTCAGTAATCCTGAGTAGAGTAGAGTAGAGTAGAGTAGAGTAGAGCAGAGTAGAGTAGAGTAGAGTAGGGTAGAATAAAATGGTAATATATACAATAAATTAGAGGTATATGGAAGAAGAAGAGTAACAGGAGTAAGAATTGAGGATGAAGACATAGCCAAGAAGAAAGGTGCCCCCAGCTCCCAGCTTCTGGATCCTATATTGTTTCCCAGTCACTAATTTGGTTGCAGCAGAAATCTGCACAGGAGGTGTTTTTACTGTGAGAAGAGGAGGAAGTCTGATTTTACTCCTTGCGTGCTGCAGTGCAGCCTCAGAAAGGAGCGGTGCTTTTGTGCACGTGCACACAAGTGTGGAGCGTGTGAGTCCTCCAGGAGTTCCACACTGATTCTGAAGCCTTGTACTCAGCTGTTGTATTTTTCCTTGATGCCGCTCAGATTTGCTTGAATGTTTCCAAAGCAAAGCAGATGAGAGAAAACAAGGAATCAATAAATGTCAAGCAGTGACAAAATTGCAGATGAAATATATTTTTTTAATACTATTCATTTATCTTTTAATAATTCTTTTGTCAGTAGGGATGTTGCTGTAAGCTAACTTCTTTTGACTTTTGACTTTTGACTTTTGACTGAGATGAACTTATAATTATTTGTTTCTAGCACTTGTTATGACTTTGAGTCCCATGTACAACAGCCTAGTGCCATTGAAAGTAGTTGCCTTACCCCAAACAGGCTAGAACACTCGCTTCTTTCTGCCAAAGAGAGCGAACCCCGTGTGTTTTGTGTCCCAAGACTCAGGCCCGGCCCCGGTATCTGCACAGGGCATTTGTCCCTCAGCACGCGGAGCCGCTGCCCACAAGGCCCCGGCACGTCCCTGGGGCCGATTGCTCGTGCCCTGGGCAGCGCAGCCTGCAAACCCAGGGCTCTGCAGCCCGGGGCTGGGGCTGCCGTGTGCCAGCGTGGCCAAAGCCTCTCAGGGCTCTGGGCACAGCAGGGGCCACAAGGCCACGAGTGCGGGGCTGCTCCCAGCCAGTTCCTGGCTGCTCCACTGCTCCTGGGGTGCCGGGGGTGGTGACACGGGCGCTTGGTGTCATGGCCCTTTGTGACGTGGGACATGGTGGTGGCCAGAGACCTTTGTGACATCAGGGAGCCCCACCCTTCACTGGGGGTATTTAAGGGGCGCAGAGCCCCGGAGTGCTCAGTCCCAGGAGCGCCGCTCTGTGAGGAGGAAGCAGCTCCCGGGATCTCTCTGTGCTTGAAGACGGTGGAAATTCTTTAGAACATGGAGAAGACGCCCAATGCCCAGGACACCCAAGGCCCACTGCTGAGCCTGCAGAGGAGCCCAAGTGCACTGGAAGAGGAAGGCAGGGGAGGCCAGGGGATGGAGGGAGCCAGGATCTCTGCCCTGCCAAGGGAGCCGTCTCCATCCCACAGCTCATCCTCATCCAGCTCCTCGCTGGGGCCCACCAAGCTGCCACCAGTGCACCTCGGGCAGCCAAAGCTGGGACCCAGAAATGTTCAATCCCTCACGCTCTCAGAGCTGCACCTCAAGCAGCTGCAGCCAGAGCCGCTCTCTGAGGAGGAAGCAGATGCCTTGATCCAATTTCGCTTGAGGCTGATAGACATTGCGGAGGAGATGGAAAAAATAGAGAAGGTGGAGAAGAAGCGCAAGGCCCAGGCCACCCAAGGCCCACTGCTGAGCCGGCGGAGGAGACCAAGGGTGAGGGATGAGGCAGGAAGGAGATGCCAGCGGATGGAGAAGGCCAGGATCTTTGCCCTGCCAAAGGAGCCGTCTCCGTCCCACAGCTTATCCTCATCCTGCTTCTCACTGGGGCCCACCAAGCTGCCACCAGTGCAGCCAAAGGTGGGACCCAGAAATCTTCAGTCCCTCCCAGTCCCAGAGGTGCAGCTCAGGCAGCCCCAGGCAGCGCCGCAGGGCAGTCGGAGCCAGGCCCTGTCCCTCTGTGGGGACAGGCTGCCACCGCTGCCACCTGTGTCACGGCCGCCAGCACTGCTGTGCCTGCTGAGCCCCAGGGACACTGAGAGCCGGGGCACAGAGCTGGGCAGTGCAGGGGAGAAGGGGCCGCAGCCCTGCAGCCCCTGTCCTCGGCAGCCATACACCCCCCTGCCCAGGGTGCTCCTGCCCCCGCTCAGGGTGGCCCAGGAGGGCACAGCCCGTGTGTCCCCGAGCTGGCAGCTGCTGCCTGTGCCGCCCATCCGAGCAGGGGCTGCAGCCGTGGAGCGCAGCCTCAGGGGCACAGGGCCAAACAAACAGAACGACAGGAAACGTTCCCGAGAGGAAAACAGCAGTTACAAGAGTCTCTTCCAAGTCATAGAAAAGATTGAGCACTTTCAAGGGGACAGTCAGAGTGAGGAGGAGCTGTCCCCAGGGGAAGATGACAGTGAGCGCTCTCCAGGGGACAGCAACACTGATCCAGAGCTGTCTGAAGAGGAAGAGGCCAAAGATGTCGGTCCAGAGGACAGCACAAATGACCAGCAGCTGTCCCCAGTGGAAGAGGACACTGAGGTCGTTCCAGAGGACACCAGAAATGACCAGGAGCTGTCCCCAAAGGAAGGTGACAGAGAGCTCTTTCTAGAGGACAGCACAAGTGAGGAGCCTCTGTCCCAAATAGAAGAGGCCATGGAGTTCTTTCCAAGGGACAGCCACACTGAGCCAGAGCTGTCCAAAGTAGAAGAGGTCAAAGAGGTCACTTCAGGGGGCAGCACAGGTGACCAGCAGCTGTCCCCAGTGGAAGAGACCATCTGTGTCATTTCAGGGGATAACCCAATTGATGCAGAGATGTCCTCAGTGGAAGAGGACATTGAGGTCATTCCAGAGTACAGCAGGAATGACAAGGAGGTGTCCCCAGGGGAAGAAGATATCATGGTGGTTTCAGGGGACAGTGTGAGTGAGAAGGAGCTGTCCCCAGTGCAAAAGGACGTTGAGGTAATTTCGGTGGACAGCAGAAGTGACAAGGAGCTGTTCAAAGTAGAAGAGGCCATCGTGGTTGTTCCAAAGGACAGCCCGTGTGATGAGGAGCTAACCCCAGTGGAAGAGGCCATCCAGGCTGGTCCAGAGGACAGCAAAAGTGACCAGCAGATGTCCACATTTGCAGAGGCCATCGAGCTCTTCGCAGGGGACAGCAAGAGTGACAAGGAGCTGTCCCCAGGCGAAGAAAGCCATAAAGAAGAGCCATCCCAAGGGGAAAGCGACTGTGACAAAGAGCTGCCCCAAGGGGATTACTACGAGGATGAGAAGCTTTCCCCAGAAGTTGATAAATATGAAGGAGAGCTGTGCTTTGGGGAAGGCTGTGACATCCAGGACATGCTCCCACAGGAAGCAGATGACAACGAACACCTCTCCCTGTGGGAAGAATGTGAGCAGGAGGAGGTGACGAGGAGGGCCCTGCTTGGTGGTATTGACACAGATTCAGGCTCGTCACCTGAACTGAAACCACTGGGGACACGGGGGCCGCTCAGTGTCCTGTTCAATACTCCGGCCAGCAGCCAGGCTCAGCTCCCCATGAGCCAGAACAGCACCAGGGAGCCCCTGAGCCAGGCTGTGCCAGAGCTGCAGGCACTGAGGCAGCAGCAGCAGCAGCAGCAGCAGCAGCAGCAGCAGCAGCAGCAGCAGCAGGATGCCCTGGAGCACTGCAGTGCTGCAGGAAGGGCAGCAGCAGCTCCCCCAGAAAGGGAAGGGAGCTCCGTGGCTGCCCCGCACAGCCCCCCCAGGCCCTGGCCTGCCCAGCCGGGAGCCCAGGCCCTCCGCGGGCAGCCGGCTGCCCCCAGGAAACGTCCCTCCCGCTTCAGGCGGGCGCTGCGGGCGCTGCGGGGGCTGTTCCGCTGGCCCTGCCTGGGGCCACGGCCCGAGCAATGACACTGACGAGGAAGAAGATCAAGAAGTCTTGGACAATGAAGGAGAAGGTGAAGACAAAGAAGACTAAGACAAAGGATATGACAAAGTACAGGAAGAAGACAAAGACTAAAATTAAGAAGACGAAGAAGACGGAGAAGACATATTTAAGAATACATAGAAGAATAGTAATAAGCATTTAGAAATACTTAGAAGAAGAGTAATAGGAATAGGAACAAGAATTTAAAAATATGTTTAAGAAGAAGAAGCACAATAAGATTAAGGATTTAAATATATATGGAAGAAGGAGAAGAAGAATAGGAATAGGAATAAGTATTTAAAAATATATAGATGAAGCAAAGAATGAGTAGTAAATAGAAGAGTAGTAAGAAGAAAAAGAATAAGAAGAATAATTCAGGATTACAAAAATGAAGAGAAAATTTAAGGAATAAATAAAATTAGCAAATAATAAGTGTTGAATATTTACATTACAATTTATGATATAAAACAATGAATATATAATATGTTGTAATTACAATACATTATAATGTCGCAACACTGATCCAATTACTGAAGAATTTGTGTATTTTCTAATAAAGTTTGTAAAGCACAATTAGAGAGTCTCTGGATTTCATGTCCTGTCTCTGAGGTGCTGATGTATTTTCCCCCTCAGAGGCCGTTTCCCCATGTCCTGTCCCTGTTCCCTTTGAGCAGAGCCTGACCCCAGCCGGCTGCACCTCCTGTCAGGGCTACAGAAGGATTGTTCCTTTCTCAGGCTCTCTCCTCCTCCTCTCTGCTTTCCAAAACCGAATAACAATCTCGGAAGGATGACAAATCGCACCTGAGTGTTTGGGACGGGATGTTCACCCATTTCTTCTGCCCACAGGGACATCCAAGTGTCTCCCCCCTCCCCTGCCCAATGTCCAACAGCAGAGAGTCCCCAGGCCAGCGTTCCTCTCTGTGGGAGCAGCAGGAGGGGAGTTTGAGGAGTTCTGCAGCCCTGAGAGAGGGGAAGGCAGGCTTTTTCCTTTTCTTTCCTTTTATTTTCTCTTTTCTTTCTTTTCTTTTCTCTTTTCTTTTCTTTTCTTTTCTTTTCTTTTCTTTTCTTTTCTTTTCTTTTCTTTTCTTTTCTTTTCTTTTCTTTTCTTTTCTTTTCTTTTCTTTTCTTTTCTTTTCTCTTTTCTTTTCCTTTCTTCCCTTCCCTTCCCTTCCCTTCCCTTCCCTTCCCTTCCCTTCCCTTCCCTTCCCTTCCCTTCCCTTCCCTTCCCTTCCCTTCCCTTCCCTTCCCTTCCCTTCCCTTCCCTTCCCTTCCCTTCCCTTCCCTTCCCTTCCCTTCCCTTCCCTTCCCTTCCCTTCCCTTCCCTTCCCTTCTCTTTCCTCTTTTATTTTTCCTTTTCCTTTCTTTTGTCCTTTCCTTCTTTTTCTTTCTTTTCTCTCTCTCTCTCTCAATCCTTCTCTCCTTCTCTCCTGCTCTCCTTCTCTCTTTCTTTCTTTCTTTTCCACACCAAACCACACTTCTGCAATGGGAAAAGGAATTCTTCTCGGTGGAGCTGCCCTGCCCGCCTCCAGCCCAGAGCAGAGGCCTGCGGGCTGTCAGCTGTGCTCCCACCTGCAGCTTTGCACTTCACAGCAGTGCCACGAGTGGGAAAATTTGAGACAGAACAGAGGATCCAGAGCCACACTTGATCTGTCTCCTGTCGCTCGGCAGACCCGGAGGAGGCTCTGGATAAATGCCGCACAGCGCCTCGGCAAGGAGCGGAGCTTTGTGCGCGGTGAAGCTCCGGCAGCTCCGCACCCGCTCTCAAGCCTTGACCCGGCTGCGGATTGTTCCCCTGGGGCTGCTCGCTTCTGCTTCACTGTTTCCAAAATAAAGCGGAGCACAGGAAACAAACATAGTAGTTGTAAAAGACAAGAGCAAAAAGCGGCAGGATTGTGCGAATTTTTTATTGCACAGCTTTTATTTTATTAGCTCTTTTGTCAGTAGAGATGTCGCTAACTACCTGATTATGACATTTGACCCACATGGATTTCTAATGATACCGTTTGAAGACAAATGTACAAATGAGTAATGCAATGAGAAGAAGTTTTGTAATCCAAGTAGACTAAAGAAGTCTTTTTTTTTTTCCTCCCAAATACACCAAACTCTGTGGGTTTAGTGTCACATATCACAAGACGAGGCCCTGTGGCGATGCTGCCGCAGCCGAGCGCAGCCCTTGGGGCCGCTGTGCGAGTGCATTTGGAAGGGCACGGACACCATTTGAGCGGCCTCTGTCTCTGTGCTCCGCGTTTTGCCGCCCGTGCGGGCGGAGCGGGGCTGGCGGGAGCCGCGCTCCCCTCACAGCCCCTGAGGGCGGCAGCGATGGCGGCGCCGCTCCCTCAGCGCCCGGGCCCGGCCCCGGCGGGCGGGGAGCCCTCGGCAGCGCCCTGCTGGCAGCAGGGACCGAGCCCCGGGCCCGGGCTCTGTCCCCGCGGCGCCGCAGAGCCCAGGGGACACCTGCGAGAGCGGCTGCCATGCTCGGCCATGGGCCCGAGGCGGGTGCAGCAGCCGCCCCTGGGCTCGGGGAAGCGCAGGAGGCTCTCGCCGTGCCCCTTGTGCAGCTCGGCCGGGTGCCCGTGCACGGCCCCGGCCTCGCCTGGTGCCCCTGCCCCGCTCAGCTTCCCGTGGCCGCCAAAGGCGCCGAGGCTGCGCTCGCTGGCCCTGGCTGGCACTGCTGAAGGCGGGGACGAGCCCCGGGCCCGGGCAGAGCCCTGAGGGACAGCCCTGCTCCCCGGCCTCCCGCCGCACGCGGAGCCGCTGCCCACAAGGCCCCGGCACGTCCCTGGGGCCGATTGCTCGTGCCCTGGGCAGCGCAGCCTGCAAACCCAGGGCTCTGCAGCCCGGGGCTGGGGCTGCCGTGTGCCAGCGTGGCCAAAGCCTCTCAGGGCTCTGGGCACAGCAGGGGCCACAAGGCCACGAGTGCGGGGCTGCTCCCAGCCAGTTCCTGGCTGCTCCACTGCTCCTGGGGTGCCGGGGGTGGTGACAGGGGCGCTTGGTGTCATGGCCCTTTGTGACGTGGGACATGGTGGTGGCCAGAGACCTTTGTGACATCAGGGAGCCCCACCCTTCACTGGGGGTATATAAGGGGCGCAGAGCCCCGGAGTGCTCAGTCCCAGGAGCGCCGCTCTGCGAGGAGGAAGTAGCTCCCGGGATCTCTCTGTGCTTGAAGACGGTGGAAGTTCTTGAGAACATGAAGAAGACGCCCAAATCCCAGGACACCCAAGGCCCACTGCTGAGCCTGCGGAGGAGCCCAAGTGCACTGGAAGAGGAAGGCAGGGGAGGCCAGGGGATGGAGGGAGCCAGGATCTCTGCTCTGCCAAGGGAGCCGTCTCCATCCCAGAGATCATCTTCATCATGCTCCTCGCTGGGGCCCACCAAGCTGCCACCAGTGCACCTCGGGCAGCCAAAGGTGGGACCCAGAAATGTTCAATCCCTCACACTCTCAGAGCTGCACCTCAAGCAGCTGCAGCCAGAGACGCTCTCTGAGGAGGAAGCAGATGCCTTGATCCAATTTCGCTTGAGGCTGATAGACATTGCGGAGGAGATGGAAAAAATAGAGAAGATGGAGAAGAAGCACAAGGCCAAGGCCACCCAAGGCCCACTGCTGAGCCTGCGGAGGAGGCCAAGGGTGAGGGATGAGGCAGGAAGGAGATGCCAGCGGATGGAGAAGGCCAGGATCTTTGCCCTGCCAAAGGAGCCATCTCCACCCCACAGCTCATCCTCATCCTGCTCCTCGCTGGGGACCACCAAGCTGCCACCAGTGCACCTTGGGCAGCCAAAGGTGGGACCCAGAAATCTTCCATTCCTCAAGGTGCCAGAAGTGCAGCTCAGGCAACCCCAGGCAGCGCCGCAGGGCAGCCGGAGCCAGGCCCTGTCCCTCTGTGGGGACAGGCTGCCACCGCTGCCACCTGTGCCACGGCCGCCAGCACTGCTGTGCCTGCTGAGCCCCAGGGAGACTGAGAGCCGGGGCACAGAGCTGGGCAGTGCAGGGGAGAAGGGGCCGCAGCCCTGCAGCCCCTGTCCTCGGCAGCCATACACCCCCCTGCCCAGGGTGCTCCTGCCCCCGCTCAGGGTGGCCCAGGAGGGCACAGCCCGTGTGTCCCCGAGCTGGCAGCTGCTGCCTGTGCCGCCCATCCGAGCAGGGGCTGCAGCCGTGGAGCGCAGCCTCAGGGGCACAGGGCCTGAGAAACACAATGACAGCAAATGTTCCCAAGAAGAACATGATAGTGACCCGGAGCTGCCCCGAGTAATAGAAGACGTTGAGCTCTTTCAAGAGGACAGCGAGAGTGAGCAGGAGCTGTCCCTTGTGGAAGATGACAGCGAGCTCTCTCCAGAGGACAGCACAACTGAGGAGCCGCTGTCCCACGTAGAAGAGGCCATCGAGCTCTCGCCAGGGGATAGTGACACTGAGCCAGAGCTGTCGGAAGAGAAAGAGGCCAGAGAGGTCACTTTAGTGAAGAGAACAAGTGAAGAGGAGGTGTTCCCAGTGGAAGAGGCCACTGAAGTCACTCCAGAGGACACCACAAGTGACCAGCAGCTGACCCCTGTGGAAGATTACAGCGAGCTCTTTCCGGTGGACAGCAAAAGTGAGGAGAAGCTGCCCGATGTTGAAGAGGACATCAAAGTCAGTTCAGGGGGCAGCACAAGTGACCAGCAGCTGTCCCCAGTGGAAGAGGCCACCAATGCCATTTCAGGGGACAATGTGACTGATGAGGAGCTGTCCCCAGTGGAAGAGGACATTGAGGTCATTCCAGAGGACAGCAGGAGTGACAAGGAGGTGTCCCCAGGGGAAGAAGATATCATGGTGGTTTCAGGGGACAGCGTGAGTGAGAAGCAGCTGTCCCCAGTGCAAAAGGACGTTGAGGTAATTTCGGTGGACAGCAGAAGTGACAAGGAGCTGTTCAAAGTAGAAGAGGCCATCGTGGTTGTTCCAAAGGACAACCCAAGTGATGAGGAGCTAACCCCAGTGGAAGAGGCCATCCAGGTTGGACCAGAGGACAGCAAAAGTGACCAGCAGATGTCCACATTTGCAGAGGCCATCGAGCTCTTCGCAGGGGACAGCAAGAGTGACAAGGAGCTGTCCCCAGGTGAAGAAAGCCATGAAGAAGAGCCATCCCAAGGGGAGAATGACTGTGACAAAGAGCTGCCCCAAGGAGATTACTACGAGGATGAGAAGCTTTCCCCAGAAGATGATAAATATGAAAGAGAGCTGTGCTTTGGGGAAGGCTGTGACATCCAAGACATGTTCCCACAGGAAGCAGATGACAACGAACACCTCTCCCTGTGGGAAGAATGTGAGCAGGAGGAGGTGACGAGGAGGGACCTGCTTGGTGGTATTGACACAGATTCAGGCTCCTCTCCTGAACTGAAACCACTGGGGACACGGAGGCCACTCAGTGTCCTGTTCAATACTCCGGCCAGCAGCCAGGCTCAGCTCCCCATGAGCCAGAACAGCACCAGGGAGCCCCTGAGCCAGGCTGTGCCAGAGCTGCAGGCACTGAGGCAGCAGCAGCAGCAGCAGCAGCAGCAGCAGCAGCAGCAGGATGCCCTGGAGCACTGCAGTGCTGCAGGAAGGGCAGCAGCAGCTCCCCCAGAAAGGGAAGGGAGCTCCGTGGCTGCCCCGCACAGCCCCCCCAGGCCCTGGCCTGCCCAGCCGGGAGCCCAGGCCCTCCGCGGGCAGCCGGCTGCCCCCAGGAAACGTCCCTCCCGCTTCAGGCGGGCGCTGCGGGGGCTGTTCCGCTGGCCCTGCCTGGGGCCACGGCCCGAGCAATGACACACACAGGGCACCGCAGCAGGGATTGCTCCAGAGCCTCCCTCCTGCAGGGCTGGCACACCCGGGCTGCCAGCACCCATGGGAGCTGGGCACCAACAGCCAGAGAGAAACCAGCACTGAGACCACAAAGACAGTGAAGAAGAGGAAGAAGAAGAAGAAAACGAAGAAGGTGAAAATGAAGAAGACAACAAATCCAATGAAGACGACGACTAAGACAAAGATGATGAAGACGTAAAAGATGAAGACAAAATAGATGAAGAAGAAAAATAATTTAAATATACATAGTAGTAGAAGAATAGTAATGAGAGTAAGAATTTATAAAATACCCGGAAGTAGATGAAGAATAAGAATAAGAGAAAGAATAGGAATAAGGATAGGAATAGGAATTAGAATTTTAAGATGAAGGAGAAGACGGTGAACATGATAGAAACAAGGAAGAAGAACAACATGGACTGGAAGAAGAATATTTTGAAAAGCTGATATTGAAGAAGAAGAAGAAGAGTAGTAATAAGAATAAGAATTTGAAAATACTTAGAAGAAGTAGAGTAGTAAGGAGTATAGAAGAGGAAGAGTTGTTTAGAATCCATAAATGAAGAAGAGAGCTAATGAATAAATAAAATTACCAAATAATTTGTATTTATTACATATTGTCTATTTACACAACAGTCCATGATATATAAACATGAATATACGATATAGTGTAATTACGAGGCCAAGGGTGAGGGATGAGGCAGGAAGGAGATGCCAGCAGATGGAGAAGGCCAGGATCTTTGCCCTGCCAAGGGAGCCGTCTCCATCCCACAGCTCATCCTCATCCTGCTTCTCTCTGGAGCCCACCAAGCTGCCACCAGTGCAGCCAAAGGTGGGACCCAGAAATCTTCCATTCCTCCCGGTGCCAGAGGTGCAGCTCAGGCAGCCCCAGGCAGCGCCGCAGGGCAGCCGGAGCCAGGCCCTGTCCCTCTGTGGGGACAGGCTGCCACCGCTGCCACCTGTGTCACGGCTGCCAGCACTGCTGTGCCTGCTGAGCCCCAGGGACACTGAGAGCCGGGGCACAGAGCTGGGCAGTGCAGGGGAGAAGGGGCCGCAGCCCTGCAGCCCCTGTCCTCGGCAGCCATACACCCCCCTGCCCAGGGTGCTCCTGCCCCCGCTCAGGGTGGCCCAGGAGGGCACAGCCCGTGTGTCCCCGAGCTGGCAGCTGCTGCCTGTGCCGCCCATCCGAGCAGGGGCTGCAGCCGTGGAGCGCAGCCTCAGGGGCAGAGCGCCAGACAAACAGGACAGTGACAGCGAGCTCTCCCAAGGGGAAAATAGCAGAAACCAGGAGCTGTCCCAAAGAACAGAAGACATTGAGCTCTTTGCCCATTGAGCTGTCCGCTGTGGAAGAGGACATCGAGCTCTCTCCAGAGGACAGCACAAGTGACTGGGAGCTGTCACCACTGGAAGATGAGGAGCACCGCCCTGGCTGTGGGTATCCAAGGGGCACAGAGCCTTGGAGTGCTTTGTCCCAGGAGAGCCACTCTCTGAGGAGGAAGCAATTCCCCGGATCCCCTACGCTAGGGAACGACAAAAACAACTGAGAAGATGGACAACGGAAACCCTAACTCGCAGCCCAGCCAAGGAAAACTGCTGAGCTTGCAGACGGGGCCCGGGGTGAGGGATGAGGCAGGAAGGAGAGGCCAGGGCAAGGATCTTCACCCTCCCAAGGGAGCGCTGTCCCACCAGTGCACTTCGGGCAGCGCTTAACTGGGAGAGGCTTCTCTTTTCTCTCACTCCATGATGCCTTTATCCAGAACTTCCCAGCCCACATGCACCGTGGTGAATGTGCACATCTCCGTCCATCATGACATGTCCCCTCACAGCCCCACCACGGCGTTTCTCCTCACAGCCCCATCATGGAATCTCCCCTCACAGCCCCACCACGGCATTTCCCCTCAAAGTCCCACCATCTCCCCTCACAGCCCCACCATCTCCCCTCACAGCCCCACCATCTCTCCTCACAGCCCCACCATCTCCCCTCACAGTCCCACCATCTCCCCTCACAGCCCCGCCATCTCCCCTCACAGCCCCGCCATCTCCCCTCACAGCCCCGCCCCGGCATCTCCCCTCACAGTCCCACCACGGCATCTCCCCTCACAGCCCCGCCATCTCCCCTCACAGCCCCACCATCTCTCCTCACAGCCCCACCATCTCTCCTCACAGCCCCACCATCTCCCCTCACAGCCCCACCATCTCTCCTCACAGCCCCACCATCTCCCCTCACAGCTCCACCATCTCCCCTCACAGTCCCACCATCTCCCCTCACGGCCCCACCATCTCCCCTCACGGCCCCACCATCTCCCCTCACGGCTCCTTCCCGCCCCTCACCATTCCCGCCCCTCAGCGCTGCGGCGGCGCTCGGCCGCCCCCCGGCAGAGAGCGGGGCCGCCCGGGATCCTTTCCCTCCCTTCCCTCCCTCTCTCCCATCCTCCCTCCCTGCGTGCCTGCCTCGTTCCCCCTCTCCCCGTCCTCTTTCCCTACTTCCCACCCCGTTCCTGCCTCATTCAATCCCCGTTCTCCCGTCCCTGCCGTCTTCCTTCCCCTCCCTCCTTTCTCCTCCCTTCCCTGTCCGTCCCTTCCTCCCTCTCTGTTCCCTCTCCTCTTTCCTTCCCAGCAACAAGGGGCAGGACAAGAGCAAACGGCCTCAGGCTGGGCCAGGGGAAGGCTCGGCTGGGACTCCAGGGGCAGTTGCTTCCTGGAAAGTGCAGTCAGGCCTTGGGAAGAGCTGCCACGGGGGGTTGGATGTCCCCATCCCTGGAGGTGTCCAAGGAGTGCCCGGATGTGGCACTCAGGGGTCTGTGCAAGGTGACAAGGTGGGCATTGGGCAGAGCTGGGAATCCATGGGCTGGGATGTCTTTTCCAATCTCAGGGATCCTGGAATTCTCTGAAAGTTATCCTAAAACAACGAGTAACCGGGATGGGGCTTGGAGCCTTCTGGGACAGTGGAAAGTGTCCCTGCCCCTGTGTCATGATGCTATGAGAGAGATGGCTGTGCCATAATAAAGGACAAGTGAGACCACAGGACAGCTACAGTGGGATTTTATTCTACAACACAGATTTGATTGACAAGAAGTGTCAGGAAGGGAGAGGCAAAGAGGAAACACTGTCAGAGAGAGGGAGATATAGAAGAGGAGATAATCAGCTGGAACTACATGAGCTGCAAGGTCCCTGCCAACCCCAGCCATTCTGGCTCTGTAGGAGTTGTACAGAATCCAGAAGCGACTCCACAGCTGCTTTCTGCCGAGCAGGCCCTGGGCAAGGACAGGGGAGTAGAGGGGGCAAGGCTTTAGCCACAGGGTCAGCTGCAAGTTCCTTCTGGAGAATGTTTTGTGTGCAGAATGGAAGTGAGAATGGTGAGAAGAGCCTTTTGCAGCACCTTTGCAGCCACAGCAAGCCTGGGAAGGAGCAGTGGTCCCTCCTCAGCCTCACCAAACTGGCGCTGCCTTTCTCAGCCAGCCTGGCTCCCTGGCCATGGGCAGCACAGAGCGGGGCTGAGCTGGCTCCGCTGTCCCCCTGGCCAGCCCTGCTGCACAGCGGTTCCCAGCACAGCTCTCTCTCAGCCGGGCTCAGCGGGCGCCTTTCGTTTGCTGCAGAGAGCAGGGACAGCCCTGCCCTGCCGGCCCCGCCGGGAACTCTCCCGCTGGCGCTGGGGCTGAGCAGCCACTGCTCACAGGGCACCCAGCGGCACTGAGGGGGAAAATACATCAGCACCTCGGAGAGACAGGGCATGAAATCCAGAGACTCTCTTATTGTGCTTTACAAGTTTTATTTTAAAAAATAAACAAATTCTTCAGTAATTTGAACACTTCTATCTTTATTTGGTAAATTCCTAGGAAACTAGACGGACACAAGTAGCAAGACTGTATGAGATCTCTCACTTTCTCCTCAGGAAAGGCTCTAGATCATGCAGGAACTGCCACCATTTCCTCTCCTCACCCAAGTCCTCCTCCTTGCTCTCCTCTACTGCCAGCACTGACCCTGGCACTGTCTCCTCCTGGCGCTCCCTGCCAGCCTGGGGTCCCGGCCAGCTGGGCAAGGGGCTGAGTGGCGGGACTTGGGGATCGCCTTGTCCTCCTTCAGCACTGTTGCGCTCCGCTGCAGAGGGATCCAGGGACCTCCTTCCTCCTGAGGGAGCAGCACCCAGAGGAGTGATATCGGGGCTGGTTGTGTGCAATGGGACATGACACAAACAGGGTGCAGTCTCTTCGGGAGAAATAAATGAATTTTTAGTCAACTTGGGACAGGGAACTAGTTTCGATGTCGCTCTTCGATGGAACCATGTGGCGATGCTGCCGCAGCCGAGCGCAGCCCTTGGGGCCGCTGTGCGAGTGCATTTGGAAGGGCACGGACACCATTTGAGCGGCTTCTGTCTCTGTGCTCCGTGTTTGTGCCGCCCGTGCGGGCGGAGCGGGGCTGGCGGGAGCCGCGCTCCCCTCACAGCCCCTGAGGGCGGCAGCGATGGCGGCGCCGCTCCCTCAGCGCCCGGGCCCGGCCCCGGCGGGCGGGGAGCCCTCGGCAGCGCCCTGCTGGCAGCAGGGACCGAGCCCCGGCCCCGGGCTCTGTCCCCGCGGCGCCGCAGAGCCCAGGGGACACCTGCGAGAGCGGCTGCCATGCTCGGCCATGGGCCCGAGGCGGGTGCAGCAGCCGCCCCTGGGCTCGGGGAAGCGCAGGAGGCTCTCGCCGTGCCCCTTGTGCAGCTCGGCCGGGTGCCCGTGCACGGCCCCGGCCTCGCCTGGTGCCCCTGCCCCGCTCAGCTTCCCGTGGCCGCCAAAGGCGCCGAGGCTGCGCTCGCTGCCCCTGGCTGGCACTGCTGAAGGCGGGGACGAGCCCCGGGCCCGGGCAGAGCCCTGAGGGACAGCCCTGCTCCCCGGCCTCCCGCCGCACGCGGAGCCGCTGCCCACAAGGCCCCGGCACGTCCCTGGGGCCGATTGCTCGTGCCCTGGGCAGCGCAGCCTGCAAACCCAGGGCTCTGCAGCCCGGGGCTGGGGCTGCCGTGTGCCAGCGTGGCCAAAGCCTCTCAGGGCTCTGGGCACAGCAGGGGCCACAAGGCCACGAGTGCGGGGCTGCTCCCAGCCAGTTCCTGGCTGCTCCACTGCTCCTGGGGTGCCGGGGGTGGTGACACGGGCGCTTGGTGTCATGGCCCTTTGTGACGTGGGACATGGTGGTGGCCAGAGACCTTTGTGACATCAGGGAGCCCCACCCTTCACTGGGGGTATTTAAGGGGCGCAGGGCCCCGGAGTGCTCAGTCCCAGGAGCGCCGCTCTGCGAGGAGGAAGCAGCTCCCGGGATCTCACTGTGCTTGAGGACGGTGGAAGTTCTTGAGAACATGAAGAAGACGCCCAACTCCCAGGACACCCAAGGCCCACTGCTGAGCCTGCGGAGGAGCCCAAGTGCACTGGAAGAGGAAGGCAGGGGAGGCCAGGGGATGGAGGGAGCCAGGATCTTTGCCCTGCCAAGGGAGCCGTCACCATCCCAGAGATCATCTTCATCATGCTCCTCGCTGGGGCCCACCAAGCTGCCACCAGTGCACCTCGGGCAGCCAAAGGTGGGACCCAGAAATGTTCAATCCCTCACGCTCTCAGAGCTGCACCTCAAGCAGCTGCAGCCAGAGCCGCTCTCTGAGGAGGAAGCAGATGCCTTGATCCAATATCGCTTGAGGCTGATAGACATTGCGGAGGAGATGGAAATTATAGAGAAGTTGGAGAAAATGGAGAAGAAGCACAAGGCCAAGGCCACCCAAGGCCCACTGCTGAGCCTGCGGAGGAGGCCAAGGGTGAGGGATGAGGCAGGAAGGAGATGCCAGCGGATGGAGAAGGCCAGGATCTTTGCCCTGCCAAAGGAGCCGTCTCCATCCCACAGCTCATCCTCATCCTGCTCCTCACTGGGGCCCACCAAGCTGCCACCGGTGCAGCCAAAGGTGGGACCCAGAAATCTTCCATTCCTCCCGGTCCCAGAGGTGCAGCTCAGGCAGCCCCAGGCAGCGCCGCAGGGCAGCCGGAGCCAGGCCCTGTCCCTCTGTGGGGACAGGCTGCCACCGCTGCCACCTGTGTCACGGCTGCCAGCACTGCCCTGCCTGCTGAGCCCCAGGGACACTGAGAGCCGGGGCACAGAGCTGGGCAGTGCAGGGGAGAAGGGGCCGCAGCCCTGCAGCCCCTGTCCTCGGCAGCCATACACCCCCCTGCCCAGGGTGCTCCTGCCCCCGCTCAGGGTGGCCCAGGAGGGCACAGCCCGTGTTTCCCCGAGCTGGCAGCTGCTGCCTGTGCCGCCCATCCGAGCAGGGGCTGCAGCCGTGGAGCGCAGCCTCAGGGGCACAGGGCCAAACAAACAGAACGACAGGAACCGTTCCCGAGAGGAAAACAGCAGTTACAAGAGTCTCTTCCAAGTCATAGAAGAGATTGAGCACTTTCAAGGGGACAGTCAGAGTGAGGAGGAGCTGTCCCCAGGGGAAGATGACAGCGAGCGCTCTCCAGGGGACAGCACCACTGATCCAGAGCTGTCTGAAGAGGAAGAGGCCAAAGATGTCGGTCCAGAGGACAGCACAAATGACCAGCAGCTGTCCCCAGTGGAAGAGGACACTGAGGTCGTTCCAGAGGACACCACAAATGACCAGGAGCTGTCCCCAAAGGAAGGTGACAGAGAGCTCTTTCCAGAGGACAGCACAAGTGAGGAGCCTCTGTCCCAAATAGAAGAGGCCATGGAGTTCTTTCCAAGGGACAGCCACACTGAGCCAGAGCTGTCCAAAGTAGAAGAGGTCAAAGAGGTCACTTCAGGGGGCAGCACAGGTGACCAGCAGCTGTCCCCAGTGGAAGAGACCATCTGTGTCATTTCAGGGGACAAACCAATAGATGCAGAGATGTCCTCAGTGGAAGAGGACATTGAGGTCATTCCAGAGTACAGCAGGAGTGACAAGGAGGTGTCCCCAGGGGAAGAAGATATCATGGTGGTTTCAGGGGACAGCGTGAGTGAGAAGGAGCTGTCCCCACTGCAAAAGGACGTTGAGGTAATTTTGGTGGACAGCAGAAGTGACAAGGAGCTGTTCAAAGAAGAAGAGGCCATCGTGGTTGTTCCAAAGGACAGCCCTAGTGATGAGGAGCTAACCCCAGTGGAAGAGGCCATCCAGGCTGGACCAGAGGACAGCAAAAGTGACCAGCAGATGTCCACATTTGCAGAGGCCATTGAGCTCTTCGCAGGGGACAGCAAGAGTGACAAGGAGCTGTCCCCAGGTGAAGAAAGCCATGAAGAAGAGCCATCCCAAGGGGAGAATGACTGTGACAAAGAGCTGCCCCAAGGGGATTACTACGAGGATGAGAAGCTTTCCCCAGAAGAGGTCAAATATGAAGGAGAGCTGTGCTTTGGGGAAGGCTGTGACATCCAAGACATGTTCCCACAGGAAGCAGATGACAACGAACACCTCTCCCTGTGGGAAGAATGTGAGCAGGAGGAGGTGACGAGGAGGGAACTGCTTGGTGGTATTGACACAGATTCAGGCTCGTCACCTGAACTGAAACCACTGGGGACACGGGGGCCGCTCAGTGTCCTGTTCAATACTCCGGGCAGCAGCCAGGCTCAGCTCCCCATGAGCCAGAACAGCACCAGGGAGCCCCTGAGCCAGGCTGTGCCAGAGCTGCAGGCACTGAGGCAGCAGCAGCAGCAGCAGCAGCAGCAGCAGCAGCAGCAGCAGGATGCCCTGGAGCACTGCAGTGCTGCAGGAAGGGCAGCAGCAGCTCCCCCAGAAAGGGAAGGGAGCTCCGTGGCTGCCCCGCACAGCCCCCCCAGGCCCTGGCCTGCCCAGCCGGGAGCCCAGGCCCTCCGCGGGCAGCCGGCTGCCCCCAGGAAACGTCCCTCCCGCTTCAGGCGGGCGCTGCGGGCGCTGCGGGGGCTGTTCCGCTGGCCCTGCCTGGGGCCACGGCCCGAGCAATGACACTGACGAGGAAGAAGATCAAGAAGTCTTGGACAATGAAGAAGAAGATGAAAGCAAAGAAGACAAAGACAAAGGAAATGACGAGGAACAGGAAGAAGACAAAGACTAAAACTAAGAAGACGAAGAAGATGGACAAGACGTATTTAAGAATACATAGAAAAATAGTATTAAGAATTTAAAAATATTTAAAATAAGGTTAATAGGAATAGGAATGAGAATTTAAAAGTATATTTAAGAAGAGGAATTAGAGTAAAATAAGATTAAGTATTTAAATATATATAGAAGTAGAAGTAGAAGAATAGGAAGAGGAAGAGCAATAGGAGTAGGAATAGGAAGAGGAATAGGAACAGGAAGAGGAAGAGGAATAGGAATAGGCATAGGAAGAGGAAGAGGAATAGGAAGAGGAAGAGGAATAGGAATATGAAGAAGAAGAGGAGTAGGAATAAGAATTAAAAAATATATAGAAGAAGCAAAGAAGAGCAGAAAGAAATAGAAGAGTAGTAAGAGCAATAAGAAGAATAATTTAAGAATACAAAAATGAAGAGAAAAGTTAAAGAATTAGTAAAATTAGTAAAAAATAAGTATTAAATATTTACATTACAGTCTATGATATAAAAGCATGAATATACAAAATGTTGTAAATACGATACATTATAATGTCCCAACTCTGTTCCAGTTACGGAAGAATTTGTGTATTTTTGAATAAAACTTGTAAAGCACAATAAGAGAGTCTCTGGATTTCATGCCCTGTCTCTCCGAGGTGCTGATGTATTTTCCCCCTCAGTGCCGCTGGGTGCCCTGTGAGCAGTGGCTGCTCAGCCCCAGCGCCAGCGGGAGAGTTCCCGGCGGGGCCGGCAGGGCAGGGCTGTCCCTGCTCTCTGCAGCAAACGAAAGGCGCCCGCTGAGCCCGGCTGAGAGAGAGCTGTGCTGGGAACCGCTGTGCAGCAGGGCTGGCCAGGGGGACAGCGGAGCCAGCTCAGCCCCGCTCTGTGCTGCCCATGGCCAGGGAGCCAGGCTGGCTGAGAAAGGCAGCGCCAGTTTGGTGAGGCTGAGGAGGGACCACTGCTCCTTCCCAGGCTTGCTGTGGCTGCAAAGGTGCTGCAAAAGGCTCTTCTCACCATTCTCACTTCCATTCTGCACACAAAACATTCTCCAGAAGGAACTTGCAGCTGACCCTGTGGCTAAAGCCTTGCCCCCTCTACTCCCCTGTCCTTGCCCAGGGCCTGCTCGGCAGAAAGCAGCTGTGGAGTCGCTTCTGGATTCTGTACAACTCCTACAGAGCCAGAATGGCTGGGGTTGGCAGGGACCTTGCAGCTCATGTAGTTCCAGCTGATTATCTCCTCTTCTATATCTCCCTCTCTCTGACAGTGTTTCCTCTTTCTTTGCCTCTCCCTTCCTGACACTTCTTGTCAATCAAATCTGTGTTGTAGAATAAAATCCCACTGTAGCTGTCCTGTGGTCTCATTTAATAAATAATAATAAATGTGGTCTCATTTATTATGGCACAGCCATCTCTCTCTCATGGCATCGTGACACAGGGGCAGGGACACTTTCCACTGTCCCAGAAGGCTCCAAGCCCCATCCCCGTTTCTGTTGTTTCAGGATAACTTTCACAGAATCCCAGGATCACACCTGCAGGGCTGGGAACTCCTCCTGAGCTCCTGCAGCAGCTCCGTGTGTGCAGCAGGGCCGGGTCTGTCCCAGCCCCGTGTGGCGCCGGTGCCACCGCGGTGAGACGGCGCTGGGTGTGACCCCGGGACACTGCGGGGTCCTGCTGTGCCCTGGGGCTGCTGCTGTGCCCTGGGGCTGCTGCTCTGCCCTTCAGCTCCTGCTGTGCCCTGGGGCTGCTGCTCTGCCCTTCAGCTCCTGCTCTGCCCTTCAGCTCCTGCTGTGCCCTGGGGCTGCTGCTGTGCCCTGGGGCTGCTGCTCTGCCCTTCAGCTCCTGCTGTGCCCTGGGGCTGCTGCTCTGCCCTTGGGCTCCTGCTCTGCCCTTGGGCTCCTGCTCTGCCCTTCAGTTCCTGCTCTGCCCTTCAGCTCCTGCTCTGCCCTTCAGCTCCTGCTCTGCCCTTCAGTTCCTGCTCTGCCCTTCAGTTCCTGCTCTGCCCTTCAGTTCCTGCTCTGCCCTTGGGCTCCTGCTCTTCCCTTCAGCTCCTGCTCTGCCCTTCAGCTCCTGCTCTGCCCTTGGGCTCCTGCTCTTCCCTTCAGTTCCTGCTCTGCCCTTGGGCTCCTGCTCTGCCCTTGGGCTCCTGCTCTGCCCTCTGGCTCTGGGGCCGTGTCCCTGCAGCCCCACAGGCCCTGGGCACACATGGGTGGTGGCTGCAGAGGTGGCTGTGTCCCCACTCCTGGCAGGAGCCACCCAGGGTGCTGCCAGCAGCTTGGGGACACCTGGCCTTGGTGGCCGCCCTGTGCCACCCTGAGTGGGGCAATGCCACCCTCACAGATTGACCCCAGGAAAGAGAGCTGCTCTGGGAAACAAAGGCCTCGTGTTGGCACAAGGGGTTTGTTGGGTTTTTCATAACTTTTAGTTATTTGTTGTGATTTTTGTAGTTCAGGGAAACAGCAGGGCCAAATAATCTGCTCTTCATTTAGCAATACTCATCAGGAATAAGTATCACTGTGTGTCTCCCTTTTTTTAAAAGGGATACATCCCACCCTCTGTGCTCAAGCTTGTAGAATGGGATATAGGATGTGTTCTAGGCCAAAGTTTGATTTTAGCGTCCTTATGATACTTATTTCTATTTATTACCAGTTTCTTGGGCTTTATGGGGCCATCACTCTGCATGGAGGGTGATACCCTTTGAAAGGGCCTCAGATTGCACCAGGGCAGGCTCAGGGTGGAGATGGGGAAAGAAAATGTCCCTGGCAGAGTGGTCAGGATTGGGATGAGCTGCCCAGGGAGGTTTGCAGTCACTGTCTGGGGGAGTGCTCAGGACAGGCTGGATGTGGCCCTTGGGGACAGGGGTTGGGGTGATGCTGCTGCTGCTCCAGCGCTACACGATGACCTTGAAGGTCTATTCTAACCCTGCTAATTCAGTGATGAATAATTTCTGACAGCTGCGAACACCAGGCTGCGTTTGGCGGAGCGAGGAAGGGCTGAGGCAACATCACCTGGAGTCGAGCTCCATCTGCCGGGAATTGCGGCGAGTCACAGCAGCCCCGGCACCAGCCCGGGAGATTCTTCTCTTCCTCCTCCCCCATTCCCCTCCTGCCCCATTCCCCTCTTCCCCCATTCCCCTCCTAACCCATTCCCCTCCTGCCCCATTCCCTTCCTGCCCCGTTCCCCTCCTGCCCCATTCCCCTCTTCCCCCATTCCCCTCCTGCCCCATTCCCCTCTTCCCCCATTCCCCTCTTCCCCCATTCCCCTCCTGCCCCATTCCCCTCTTCCCCCATTCCCCTCCTGCCCCATTCCCCTCCTGCCCCATTCCCCTCTTCCCCCATTCCCCTCCTGCCCCATTCCCCTCCTGCCCCATTCCCCTCCTGCCCCATTCCCCTCTTCCCCCATTCCCCTCCTGCCCCATTCCCCTCTTCCCCCATTCCCCCTCCTGCCCCATTCCCCTCCTGCCCCATTCCCCTCCTGCCCCATTCCCCTCTTCCCCCATTCCCCCTCCTGCCCCATTCCCCTCTTCCCCCATTCCCCCTCCTGCCCCATTCCCCTCCTGCCCCATTCCCCTCCTGCCCCATTCCCCTCCTCCCTGTGCTCCCCAGGGTTGCTGTTCCCCTCCCTGCTCTGGCAGGCAGGACTGGCCTCATCCTTCCCCTGGCAGAGCCAAACTGAAGCAGGAGCAGCCACTCTGTGCTTGGGGGGTTCTGCTTCTGAGCTGCAGAATTGCACAGGTGTAACACTCAGAGTTAGAAAATATTCTGACTTAGAAGGATCCTGAGAATATCCTGAATGGGGCACCCACAGGGATCATCCAGCCCCACCCTGCCCTGCCCAGCCCCCCAAAATCCCAGCTTGGGCATCCCTGGCAGCTCCTGGAGCTGTGGCAGCCTCGGGGCCGTGCCCATTCCCTGCCCAGCACCCTCTGGGGGAAGAACCTTGCCCTAAAATCCACCCTGAATCCCTCCTGGCCCAGCTCCAGCTGCTCCCTGGGTGCTGTCAGAGATCAGAGCTGTTCCTCAGACCCCAGTGAATCTGCTCTCAGTCTCCTTTTCTCCAGCTGGACAAGCCAAGATCCTTCAGCTGCTCCTTGTGTGGCCCCTCCAGACCCTTCCCCATCTTTGCATCCCTCCTCTGGACACTCTAAGAGCATTAATGTCCTTCTCACATTGTGGTGCCCAGAGCTGCCCCCAGGACTGTCCCAGCCAGAGCAGAGCTGTCACCTTTGCCCACCCCAGAGCTTCTTCAGCTTTGAAGGACCCACGGCCACCCTCTGACCCAAATGTTTTCAGAATGTTGGTGTTTAACATTTCCAGAGGGTTTGGTAACAGGCAAGGTTTTTTTTTTTTGTTCCCAGAACCTGTGTCCATGACAGTCATGGCCTCTGCCTGTTTCTCCTGCTAAGTTCCTCTCCTCTCTGACAGGAAAAAATGGTTTCTTCTTCCATCCACCCCAGCTCAGCCACTCTCCAGGAAGACCTGAGTCAGATGTTTGGTACCTAAACCAAATACCTGAGTAAGGTGGGGAAGAGGGAGACAATTGCTGGAGGGAGACACACACTTACTGAACCAGCCTAATGTAAACAAGATCTAAAGCAAGAGTTCAAAGTTATTAAAACTAGGGGAAAATGCCAAAGAAGGAAATTCTTCTCTGTTCAGTCACTCAGCTCTGGAGCCAATGAAACCTGCTTCACTATTCCTGAAAGATGATTTATGGACTTGTTTTTGTAGTGGAGACAACAACAACAACAACTCTGAACCTTTTCATCCAGGAGCTCAAAGGGCTCCTCAAAGATCAGAGTCACCTGTGCAAGGAGGAAACTGAGGCACAGGGAGGGATTTTGCTCCAGCAAGAGGGATAAACACTGAGTTAGGTAAAATCTGTGCTAGGATGCATCACTCAGCAAACAGAAGTCAGAAAATCCATCCACAGAGTGAGTGAGTCTGGTGCAAATGAGGAAACTGGCACCTGAGCAGTTGAATTCAGAGAAATGCTGAGCAGCAGCTGGGAGAAAATGAGCTTGTTCTCCTCCTTGAGTTATTTGTCTGCATCAGCATCACAGAAAAGAACCTGATTCCCAGGATGGTTTAGCTGTAACATGTTTGTTTTATCAAGGATAGGAAAAAAAAAAAAAAACAAACATTTTTTTGGTTTTGGATTTTTAAAAATTTTTCCCCAGCTTTTTACAACTGGAGAAAGCACAATGTGGGGGATTGTTCTTACATCTTTTTAATAAGAGTGAAAAACCTCATTCTCTTAAAAGAACTGGGTTTTGTCTCCTAGAGCTTTTTTCTGTTTCCTAATTGCAATATCC